>NW_004443954.1:22557378-22573343 GCF_000243295.1 Trichechus manatus latirostris | reverse complement strand
AGCTGAAGTTGTTTGTTCTCAGATCGAAGAACTCCCTTTAATAATTCTTGTAAGTTTGGTTTGGTTTTTACATATTCCCTTAATTTCTGTTTATCTAGATGTGTCTTAATTTTACCATCATATTTGAATGAGAGTTTTGCAGAATATATTATTCTTGGCTGGCAGTTTTTTTCTTTCAAGGTTTTATATATGTCTTCCCATTGCCTTCTTGCCTCTATGGTGTCTGCCGAATAATCTGAGTTTATTCTTATTGTTTCTCCTCTGTATGCGACTTCTTGTTTTTCATGAGCTGCTCTCCGAAGTCTTTGTTTGTCTTTGGTTTTGGTGAGTGTGATTATGATATGCCTTTGTGATTTTCTTTTGGGGTCTATCCTATATCGGGTTCGTTGAGCTTCTTGGATGGCCAACTTTTCATCTTTCATGATACTGGGGAAGTTTTCTGTCAGCAGTTTTCAATTATCCTCTCTGTTTTTTCTGTTTTCTCCCCCTGTTCTGGAACTCCAACCACTCACAAATTTTTGCTTTTGATTGTGTCCCACATAATTCTCAGGGTCTCTTAATTTTTCTTTGTTCTTTTTTCTGTGTTTTCCTCAGAGTTGTATCCAAGTGTTTGTCTTCAATTCCACTGAACCTGTCTTCCACCATTTCAAATCTGCTTCTCAGCCCTTCTATGACACCGTCCATTTCTGAAATCTTGTTGTTTAATTGTTGTTTTTGTATCATTTACAGTTGTAAATTTATTTTAGCATTTAGTTCCTGCATTATTTTCCTGAATTCTTCCAATTTTTTGTCTGTATTTTGCATGAATTTTTCTATTTTTTTCCTCATTTTTGTCTGCTTTTTGCTCCAACTGTTGGAGAATTCTGAATATTACGGATTTAAATTCCCTATCAGGTAGTTCTAGTGCCTTTTCTTCCACTGTGGAGTCATCTGGTGTTTTATTTTGGACGCCTACTGGAACCCTCCTGTCCTGTTTTAGTAAATGTTTTTATATTGTCTGCTGTCTTCAGGGCATTCAGTAGTTATTTTTCTCGTTTTTGATTGTAGATTTGTTTGTTTCATCCCTTTTTGTTTTAAAATTTGACTATGTCTGAGCAGGTGGACTGTGTGTTCTTTGTTGTTTGCTCGTCTGTGGGCACAATACTTTTCGCCTCCTTCTCCAATTGGAAGGGTCAGTCGCTCAGATATGGTACAGCAGGGCAGGTCTAGCTGAAGAGGAGTTACTGGGATGGGTTGTTTGTGGCACTTACTACAGCCACCAGGGCGGGTGGGTAATCACTGCAGGGCAGGTTCCAGTAGGCCGTGCATGTGCTGCTTGGTGATATGATGTTAAGTGCCCGGTGCAGGTAGGCAGGATGTAGGGGGGAGATTGTTATGTGTGGAGCTAAGATGGATATGGGAGAGAGGAGAGAAACAGGAGCCAAAAACATACAAACAAACAAAAAAGAATGCTAGGGGAGCTTGCTGTTCTAGTGGAGAGATGAGAGACTATGAAATGGAAAAAAACAAAAAGGGGAAGAAGAAAAAAAAAGACTGAATAAATAAATATCAGAAAGGAAAAAGAACAGCAAAACTCCTAGGGATCCCACCGGTGAAGCTATGAGGTCTGGTTAAGTTGTTCTCAGGTGTTGCAGTACAGCCTGGGTAGAAGGCATAAAGGTATTCAGTGCCATGTATTCGGGGAACAAAAAGAGAAGGAAGGTATATAGAGATGAGAAACTGAGTAATGAAGAAAGACGAAAAAGGAAAAAGAGGGAAAAGAAAACAAAACAAATTAAAAAAAAAAAGAACAAGAAAAGCCCCCCAAAAAACAGGAAAAAAAAAAACCACGATAAAAGAAATGCCCTCAGGGATCCATCTGGGCATCTGCGCAAGCTGAAGGGGTAGGCTCCAAGCCATACAGCACCGCCTGGCCAGAATGGGCTCCCAACTCAAGAAAAGGAAAAGAAAACACACAAACAATTCAAAACAAACAAACAAACAAACAAAGGCCCCGGGATCTCACCAGCGCAGCAGCCCTGACTAGGAAGCAGCTCCACACTCGAACGGAGCTCCACAGACCCTCAGGAAGAAGCAAAGATGGCGCACGGAGCCAGGTATTTGAGTGAAAGGAGGGGGAGGTGGTGAGAGGTAAGGAAGAAATCAAAAGAAGTGGAAAAAAAGCAACAACAAATGGCACTCAGAGGGCCAGCCAGTGCAGGCGGGTTGAATCCAAGTGGCCGGTGCTTCCCAGACAAGAGACTCTGGCCGTGGAAAGCAGAGGAGGCCGAGTGGGGGGTGAAGAAGTGTGGGGGGTGGGAAAGTGTACATTGCAAATTACCAGTTGTTCTGTCTCCTGCTAGAAGCTCCATGAAGCTGCTTTCTCATATCCCCTATTTGCTGGTCTTTGATAGGAGTCCAAGATGGCAGATCCATGCTGCGTTAGCTGATAGGGGACCTCTGCATGAATCTCTCCTTGCTCTCCGTTCTCTGTCAGTTTTCTCGCTCCATTGGTGCTGGGCTGAGTTCTTTATCTCTTTATTTGATGTTTTAGGGTTTCAGGATTGCTGTTTTCTCTATTTGGCTTAGTTTTTTGGATCTTTGCTGTGGAGGGACGGCGTGGTGCTTCTGCCTAGAGTGCCATTTTGCTGGAAGACATTGCAACATGTATTTTTAATGGGAAAAAGCATAAAACAAACCCATGACAAAGATCATGACAGCAGTTTGGTTGTTAGAAAGTAAGGACAGGGTCCCATAAAGGTGTGTCATTTGATGTGTGGTCTGAAGAGCATGAAGAAGCCATGTGTGATGCTAGGATAAAGGGTCTACACAAACAAAAGAGGGAGGGCAGTGACCTAAAGGCAAGAAGGGTTCATCTTGTCCCAGGGACAAAAGGAAGGTTCATGTGGCCAAATCCTAGTGGGTAAGTAGCAGGGTGAAAGGGGATGAGGTTGGAGAAGTAGGTAAGAGCTGATTAATCAGGGCTTTGGGTAAACCATGTTGGTTTGCTGGGGATGAGGAGTTTCTGGGGCATGGGCCTTTCAGTACTAAAATCAGGAAAGTCCTAGCAAACCTGGACAAGTCTGTCACTGTTGGCCATAGTAAGGAGCTTAAATTAGAAGACCAGTGGCTTAAATTAAAGAGTTTTAAGTATATCCAAAATGTGCTGTTGATTAGCTTTTCAAGGCTGGCCCGTATTTCTGGGTGGAAGATTGATTGGGTACAGCAGCCAGAGAGGACCTCTTAAGAAGATATTGCAATTATGTAGGTGAAGGTGGTTGTTTGGACCTACATGGTGACAATGGAGATGGAGTGAGAAGAACAGATACATTTTGAAAGTAAAAACACAAAGATTTTGCTGATTATTTATAAGAGGAAAGAGGAATAAGGAAGAATTGAGGATGGTGCTGCCTTCCACTGCAATGAGTAATCCTCCGGAAGCTGCAGTACTGAACTGAAAATAAATACCTTCATGGAGGTATTGACTAGGCAGCTGCATATGTTGGTCTGGAGCTCAGAAAAGAGGTCAGGGCTGGACTAATCACAGTGTAATGGAACCGAGAAATTCACTAGACTCACTGTTGGCATGTCCCAGCACTGTCCGGCTATAGGTCAGCTGAGAACTTTGTCCTGCAAAGCTTTTGTAAAGTGTAACACCTACATTTCACCCATATAATAGGGCTGGGGCTGAAGAGAGCCTTGCCCAGCCCACATCCTGATGCCAGTCTGCCCAGCATGATGACTGTTGCCTGAGCTAATATATAAACCCACCACAGGAGGACGTCATTCAAGCAACTCAGCATCTTGGATCATCTTTAAACAGCCTCTGTCATGATTCAGTCTTCCATCCTTAAAGCAGGAGAGGATGTGATAACAGCAAGAAGTCATTTCTTCCCTTTAGAATTTAGCCATTTCTGTGAGACTCGGGGCCACAGCTGGGTGACAGATTATTGAAACCACATGTACATGGATGTTTTATGCAGTCTCTAATTTTCACTCATTTGCCTAATTTTCTACTGGGGAACACAAATGAATATGATTTTAAGTTTGCAAATTTGCACAGCTACAAAGTAGAAATATACCCCAAATTGGCTGCCTTCTCAGACTAACCTCATTGTACCAAGAAAAAAAAAATTCCTATTGCCTTCTGGAACAGCTGGCATTTTAGATATCAGCTAAGATGATGTCTAACTGGTTTCCAAAATGATTCTTCAAAGTAAAAGAAAAAAAAATTAGGTGATCCTTCAAGGTTGTCTCTGCTTTAACTCTTTGGACACAGCATTCATCCAAATCCATTTCCTTTCCATAAAGGCTTCTTGTCTTTTTTTTTTCTCCCCTGCCTCTTCCTACTGTCTCTATTTTGCCAGAAGTCCTGGTCATCATAATATCCTGGACTGGGGTTAAATTAACCAATGCCCCACTCATGCTACACCACCTCCATCCTCCTAACTGCCCCTGTGCCAAGCTTAGAGGGCTAGCATCAATTATGAAAAGAGCTGAGCTCTTTTCCTTAATGGAGTTTATGTAAAACATGATTCTTCATATGAACTTTTAAGTTAGAAGGCTGAATCTGTGGAATTTCAGCCAACAGAAAGGGCTTGTTACTAGTAAGATAATTTCTGATATTTTCAATTCTAACTTCAAGGTTTTGAAATCCAAGCCCAAACTCCCAGCTTGGCTTTTGTAGCTGAGTGAAAAGAACGATGCTCTGCTTCCCCCGTGTGGCGGAGTTTGATATTTCACGCAAGAGAAAAGACTTTGACAAGCCCAAACCAATAGAGGACGCCAAAGCTGTCAAGAAATATATTTATATATTTGAAACAACCCATATCATGATTTTCTTTTTTGAACAAAAGGCTAGAGCAATAACAAATAAGTGAACAAAACAATAGTAATTGTGTAATATCCTTAGAGCTACTTTCCTTTTAGTTCTAATTTCAAAAGTCAGTGAGTAGCCTTCTAGAACAGTAAAAATAGCAAATATTGTAAGGTTATTTTCTAGCTCATGCAACACTCAAGGGGAAGGGAGCGATAAATTCAGATATTTCTCCAGATCTTCATTATATTAAATAACGATAGTAACTCAAATCGCAACCTAAGTAAATAAAATGAAACTCTGATCCCTCAGAAAATGGTGTCTTTGGCACGCAGAAAATCCAAGTGTAGAAGCCCTGGGAGCAGAGACAGTACCACTTACCCAGGAAGTCTGTCTCCAGAGCCCCCAGAGCTCAGGCCCAGGGGGTGAGTGAGCAGAGATCGATCTTAAGATACAAGCTATGTGTCAAAAGCAATCCTTATTGTGGGGGACAGGGGGCCTCAGGAGCACCACCCAGAGACCCACCATTTTACTGAGCCTTACTTCTTGGAGGGTGCTTCCTGGACCAGCAGCAGGAGCATTTCTGGGAGTTTCTTGGATACACAGCCTTTTGGCCCCACCTAGACCTACAGAACCAGAGTCTGCATTTTAACAGGGTCCTGGTAACACCTGTGCTGGTTCCTGTTTGAAGAGCCCTGGGCTGAAGCAACTGAAACAATGGGGACCCAAGCACTGCGAGAGAGGAGTTGTGATTAAAAAAAAAAAAATCTAGTTGCTGGGGAGTTAATTATGACTTATTGTACCCCCATGTGTGTCAGAGTAGAACTGTGCTCCATAGAGTTTTCAGTGGCTGATTTTTTCTGAAGTAGATCACCAGGTCTTTCTTCTAAGGCATCTCTGGGTGGATCTGAACATCCAGTCTACAACCTTTTGGTTAGCAGCCAAAATGTTAACCATTCCACAGCAAACAACCATGGTTAAAATGTGAGCCTTAGATGAGAAGTGACAAAAGTAGGCATCCAAACAGCAGGAGGGGTGGATTTGTTACCTGGGGTGGCTGTAACAAAGTGCTACAAGGTAGGTGGCTTTAAAGAACAGAAGTTTATTGTCTCACAGTTCTGGAGACGAGTCCAAATTCAGGGTGTTGGCTGAGCTGTGCTCTCTCTGAAGACTCTAGGAGAAGATTCTTTCTTGTCTCTTCCAGCTTATGGTAGCCCCAGGTGTTCCTTAAACGTCCCTGGGTGGTGCGAAGGGTTTGCACTCAACTGCTAACCTAAAGGTTGATGGTTCAAACTCACCCAGTGGTACTGCAGAAGAAAGGCCTGGCAATTTGCTTCTGTAAATATTACAGCCAAGAAAACCCTATGGAGCAGTTCTACTCTATAACACACAGGGTCGCCATGAGTTGGAACTGACTAGAGTATAACAGGTTTTTTTAGGTGCTCCTTGGCTTATAAGAACTCGGCTTCTAACCAAAAGGTTGGCAGTTCAAATCCACCAGCCGCTCTTTGGAAACCTTATTGGGCAATTCTATGTCTTTTAGGGTCGATATGAATCAGAATCAACTTGATGGCAGTGGGTTTGGTTTTTTTTGGTTTAGTTTATAGATGCATCTTCTCTCAGATGGGATTAGGACCCATCCCACTCCAATCTGACTTCATGTTGACCTAACTGATAACATCTGCAAAGACCCTATTTCCAGACAAGGTCAGTTCACAAGTACAGGGGTTAGGATTTCAATCTATCTTTCTGGGGACATCAGTCAATCCCTAACAAGGTGATTTGCTATCAGTTTCCCAGGGTCAACCATGGTGACTTCCAGGGGGAATAGGAGCAGAGATTCATTTATTTAGTGATAATTATCAATCAATTTCTCCCAGAATGATCATAAGAATAATTGTAGCAGTAGTAATAACACAATGATAATACTAATATTGCACTAATACAGATAAACATAGAGTGGGCTTTACAGGCATTGTTCAGTTGGCCCCTTGCAACAACAGTTGAGGCCAAGAAACTGGGATACAGTGAGATGAATACTGTCCCCAAATCAAGGAGCTGTTACATGGAGAGAGCAGCATTTGAACCCAGAATTCTTAAGTCTAACATGGGCTAAGGAAAATTTGTGTCAAAACATGTATCAAGCTAGGGAAGCAATTCTCCAACTTTAGTGTATGTAACAAATACCCTTAGAAGTTTGTTAAAATGCAGATTCCTGGGTCCCAGCACCAAAGCTCCGGAACCAAGAAGTCTAACGTAGGTCTGAAAAGGAGTCCTGGTGGTGCAATAGTGAAGCACTTGGCTGCTAACTGAAAGGTCAGCGGTTCAAACCCATCAGCCACTCATCTCATCCTCAGAGACCCTGAGTAGAGATGGCTGGTGGTCCCTCACCTCACCTTCACAGAAAGGCCTTGACTGGAGATCCCCTAGCTCATCCCCACAGATAAAACCTCATTATTAATAGGGATCTAGTAGCTATTGTTTCCTCTGCTCAGCCTTCTCTCTTCTTTTCTTAACAGACCAGACCCTGTTTATGTCCCACCAAGACCAACCACAGTTCTTTCCCAGGGCTTTTCTGTAAAGTTGTGTGGAAGGCTGTTCCTTGTGCATGGGTTCCACTGGAACAATGTGGATCTGAGCTAGCTGATAGCTGTGTTCCCCATTTTATGGAGATTCCAGTCTATAGAGGAAGAGAATGATGACAATCCACCAGTAGACAGAGAGAGCTAAAGGAGAGAGAGGGAGAGACTACATTATTCAAATGGTTGATCCTCTTCGTCCTAACCCCATCCTTCTCAGATACTTGAGCCCATGAATCGTCTTCTGCTTCAGTTGATTTGAGTTAATTTCTGTCTCTAGAAAGTAAAACTAATAAATGGCAAAGGTCTGCCGATCAAAGGAGCATAAACGAACAGAGGTGAGAGAGCACATCCCTCAGGGCCTTGAAATGGTTCTAAAGGTGTTTAATATTTTCTCATTTCATCCTCACCACAGCCCTGTGATTGATTCTGCTGCTGTGCCTGTTACTGCTGAGCACCTTCCCAAGGCTGTGCAGCTAGGAAGTGACAGGAGGTGTTAGGAGTTGGCAGTGCTGTGCCTGAGCCCTGCCTGAGCTCCCCGCTCAATGCTCTCTCCTCTGGAGGCCCCCGCATAGCCCCTGAGAGAATCAGGCATGAACTCTTCTGGACCTGTGGTTGCATCAAGCAGGGTCTGGTGGTTTTGCAGATCCATCCTGTGGCTCACCAGAGACCCAAGGCTCAGGAGACCAGCACGCCTGGGAATGCCGTCCATACTGTGGGTGGCACTATCATTTTGTTGTCTTATGGACCTTACACTTTTAAAAGTTTCCTTTCATTCAGATATTGAATCAGCTGAGGTGGCCAGAATGTGTTTGGCTTGTCGTCCAAAACAACCTTTTGACATGCTGAAGAATGTTGTATCACTTCCCCAGAGAATAAAAGTGTGTTCCAGGAAGACCATTTCCTTCCTGCTCCGTGTCACTCTACCACTCACCTACTAACGGCTGCTTTAGGCACCATTACATCTGCTCCTAAAAATATTTTCAGTGACACTGTTCTCTGAAAAATCAGTCTGGTCCTCTGCCAGTTGGAGATTTGATGTAACCAAAGATCTTAATCTGGCTAGAGAACGAAAGTCACTTAAAACAGAAAGAAGAACTTTTGCAAATGTGCTGTTTGCATTCCTACTGTGAAATAAGTACATACTGATAAGAACTTCTACCAGAGCTGTGGAAATCTTGTTTCACAATAGGAAAGCTGGTTTGATAAAGAAACCACTCTGCTTCTCTGTCTAACAAGATGGAATTCTGATGCTCTCATGTTAATCACAACAGTAAGATTGCCTGGCAAACAGTGGTGGGTGGGAAGAATGGGAGAAAGTTCTAGAGAGCAAATGGAGATCACGTGAAGTGCTGGATTCCATCAATGAATTCACTGTGAATCATATTTTTTCTTCATTTGCTCCAACCTCCAAACTGTTTAGAAAAACAAATGATAATTTTTGGAGACTGCAAAAAATCAGATATGATCTCCAAAATATCAGGCAGTACTTAGCACTCACAGAGTCACCCTCTTTTAGTAAAACTTGAATCCATGTCGAAGCACTTTGAAAACTCTGAGATGATATTCCTGACAAGAGCTACCCATAAGAGTTAAAAGGGAAGAAGAAGTTATCAAAGAGCTGAGACATTTTAAATGTTTCTGTGATTTCAAAACAATGAAATTTTAGAAGCAACTTTTAAAATATTGGTCTAAAGCCTAAGAACTATCTATTACATGAGCAGGTAAAAAAAAATTTAAAAACCTAGTTATTAACTTGTTTAATTTAACTGCATTCAGCAGTTTCTAAGACCATAAATTTGCAAAATGCAGAACCACATTTAGATGACTTTCGTACCCACAGCCAATAATTTCAGGGGCCCCTTATCATCTACTGCTTATAAATAAATATTCCTTTCAGTTGGAGAAAGAAATACTTTTGTGGACTCCTTTGTTAGATAGTGTCAGTCAATGGAGACAGATTACTAACCTGGCTTTATATGGTATCATATAACTGCTGTGCATGGTTGAGATGAAAGTCCTCTGAATGTTTTCTCCCTGACACCTGGCCCTCTCAAATGTATATGTGTTGGTTCAGAGACCCCTGTCCACTTGTAAGCCATGTCTGTGTCTCCATCCCACACATTTCAAATATACTTGTCGGCATGCTATAGAAAAAGGGAGTTAGGAGTAACTTTATTGTAATATTTGAGTCAAACATTTGTTACCACAACTTTTCAGGAACTTCTGGTGTGTGGGAAAGAGAAGGAATCATGACATCCAGGCAGGTCACACTCATAGTCTCCACGCCTGAGAACTAGGACCAGGAGCCAGAGGTGAGGAAGAGCTGGACACCAGCCCTCAGCACTAGGAGGATGCCCAGGAGAGGACTCATAAAACAAGCAACAGATTAAAACTCACATTTTGAATTGTTTTTATAGGTAGCTGCTGACTTACAATGGGGTTCTGTTTTGATGACTCCATTGTAAGTTGGTTCTGACTTAAATAGAATACCTGGTTTTTTTTTTGTTTCATTATTTCCTTTTATTATCAATATCTTTATAAATCCCAGCTTTTGTTTGTCTTTGGGAGCTGGAAACATTGCATATAAACTTACAGATATATTTCAATATGTACATATATATTTCAATACGTACATATATATTAATAACATAAGATGTACCAAAAAAATACCAGGAAGGGTTGTAAGTATGGTCCCGCATAACCCCAATATATGGTAAGTCAGGGACTACCTGTACTTTGGTGGCAGTAATAGCAGCATGAGGAGCCCTGGTAGCGAAGCGGTGAAGCACTAGGCTGCTAACCAAAAGGTTGGTGGTTTGAACCTACCAGCGACTCTGTGGGAGAAAGATGTGACAGTCTGATTCCATGAAGATTTACAGCCTTGGAAACCCTATGGGGCTGTTCTACTGTGCCCTATAGGGTCACTGTGAGTAGGAATTGACTCAACAGCAATGGATTTTTTTTTTTGAATAGCGGCATCAAGAAACCCTAAATCTATCAAGGCAGAAATACTATATAATTAGAATGTTTATAAATGCTCCTGATACAGGTGGCAATGCAAACTAATTCAGAATATTAGTATTTGTTAATATAGAATGTTCACTTGTCAATATTTTACATATGGATAGAAGAAGTTTGCACTGCAGGGTTTTAACTTAAAACCTAATTAGAATACAAATGCCCATCAACTGATGAGTAGATAAATAAATGTGGTGTATCTATACAATGGAATGTTATTTTGCCATAAAAAAGAATGAAGTTCTGATACATGCTACAACATGGATGAAACTTGAAAACATTACACCAGGTGGAAAAAAAAAAGCTACTCACAAAAGAGCATATATTGTACAGTCTCATTTTTAAGAAATGCCAAGGATAGGTAAATCTATAGAGTCAGAAATCAGATTAGTAGTTGCCTGGGGCTGAGAGTAGGGGGTTTTTGAAGGGAAATGGGGTGACTATTAATGGTTACAGGTTTCTTTAGGGGTGATGAAAATCTTTTAAAATGGATTTTGGTGATGGTTGCACAATTCCGTGGATATACTAAAAAACACTGAATTATATACACTTTAAATGAGTGAATTGTGTAGTGTATGAATTACATCTTAATAAAACTATTGTATTAAAAAAAATAAAAGAGACTTCTGGGCAACATGGCACTACAGACAGAAACACCACGCCATCCCTCCTCAGCAAAGATCAGAAAAACTAAGTCAAACAGAGTCACAAGTCAATCCTGAAATGTTAAGCATCAAATGAAGAGATAAAGAACTCAGCCAAGCACCAAATGGATTAAGAAACTGACAGAGAAGAGAGAGCGAGGAGAGATACGTGCAGAGGTCCCCTATCAGCTGATGCAGCATGGATTTGCCATCTTGGACTCCTATCAGAGATCAGTGAACACAGAGCACAGGAAAGCAGCTTCACGGAGCTCCCAGCATGAAACAGAACATCTGGTAACTAGCGATATATGCTTTCCCACCCCACCACACTTCTTCACACCCACTTGACCTCCTCTGCTTCCTGGGGCTACAGTCTCTTAGCCGGAGGCACCAGCTTCAGCCCTTTGTCACTTGGATTCCACCCGCCCACATTGGCTGGCTCCTGGAGTGTCATTTGTTGTTGCTGGTGTTGCTTTTTTCCACTTCTTTTGGTTTCTTCCATACCTCACACACCTCCCCCTCCTTTCTCTCAAATACCTGGCTCCATGTGCCATCTTTGCTTCTTTCTGAAAGGCTGTGAAATGCCACTAGACTGTGGAATTGGTTCCAGGCCTGCGCTGCCAAACTGATGGGATCCCCAGGGCTTTTTTTCCTTTGTTTTGATCTGTTCAATTTTGATTTGTTTATTTATTTGTTTTCTTTTTCTTTTCTCGGCCTGGGAACCCCTTCTAGCTGGTCTGTACTGTGGGTCTTGGGAGCTACTTCCTCAGTCTGTGCAGCCGCACAGTGGGATCCCTGAGAGCATTTACTTTTAGTTTTTGTTTTTGTTTTGTTTGCTTCTTTGTTTTTTGTTTTATTTTCTCTCTTTTACCCTTTTAGTCTTTCTTCATTTCTCAGTTTTTCATCTCTCCGTATTTACCTTCTCTTCCTGTCTCCTGAATACCTGGTGCTATGAGACACCTCTACCCACTCCCCAGTCTTCGCAGCAACACTGGTGAGATCCCTGGGGCATTGCTTTTCCTTCCTTTTTTTCTGATTTTTATTTATTTATTTTTATTTATTTTACCCTTTTTCTTTTTTTTCTTTTCCTTTTTGTTTTTCTTCATTTCTTGGTCTCTCATCTCTCCACTCCAATGGAAAGCTCCCCAGCACTCTTTTTTGTTTATTTTTTTGTTTTTGGTTCCTGTTTCTTTATCCTCTCTCTCCTCTTTCCCATACCCATCTTAGCTCCACACATCACAATCTACTACCCCCTGCTTCCTGCTTACCAGCACTGCGGACTTAACATCACACCTCCAAGCAGCACAGGCATGGCCTACAGGAACCTGCCCAACACTGATTCCTAGCCCACCCTGCAGGCTCTACTACATGCCACAAACAACCCATCTGAGCAACTCCCCTTCAGCTGGACCTGCCCTGCTGAACCATAGCTGAGGGTCTGACCCTGCCCATTGGACAAGGTGCTGAAAAGTATTATGCTCACAGACAAGCAAACAACAAAGTGCCCACAGCCGACCTGCTCAAACGTAACCAAATAACATAAAAAAGCAGAAAACTAACAAATCTACAATCAATAAACAAGGACAATAACTACTGAATGTCCCAAAGACAGCAGACAATATCAAAATATATTAAAAAATAGGAGAGGATGGTTCCAGTAGGTGTCCAAAATAAAACATCAGATTACTTTCCAGTAGAAGAAAAGGCACTAAAATTACCTGATAGGAAATTCAAATCTCTAATATTCAGAATTATCCAACACTAAAAGCAAAAAGCAGCCAAAAATGAGGAAAAAATAGACAAATTCATGGAAAATACAGACAAAAAAAATGGAAGAATTCAGGAAAATAATACAGGAACAAAATGCCAAAATAAATTCACAACTAGAAATCATACAAAAACAACAATAAGAATCCAAAAGATGAACAACAAGATTTCAGAAATGGACAATGAAACAGAAGGGCTGAGGAGCAGGTTTGAAATGATGGAAGACAGGATCAGCGAAACTGAAGACAAGTACTTGGATACAACTCTGAGGAAAAATCAGAAAAAATAATGAAGAAATCCTGAGAATTACGTGGGATACAATCAAAAGCAAAAATCTGTGAGTGATCGGAGTTCCAGAACAGGGGGAGAAAATAGAAAACACAGAGTGGATCATTGAAGAACTGCTGACATAAAACTTTCCCATAATCATGAAAGATGAAAAGCTAACCATCCAAGAAGCTAAACGAACCATATATAGGATAGACCCCAAAAGCAAATCACCAAGACATATCATAATCACACTCACAAAAACCAAAGACAAACAAAGAATCCTGAGAGCAGATCGAGAAAACAAAAAGTCACATACAGAGGAGAAACAATAAGAATAAGCTCGGATTATTCGGCTGAAACCTTTCAGGAAAGAAGGCAATGGGATGACATATATAAAACCCTGAAATAAAAAAAAAAAATTGCCAGCCAAGAATAATAAAACTCTAATTCAAATATGATGGTGAAATTAGGACATTTCCAGATAAACAGAAATTAAGGGACTATGTAAAAACCAAACCCAACTTACAAGAATTATTAAAGGAAGTCCTTCAGTCTGAGAACAAACAACATCAGACCACAGCTTGAATCTAGGATGCAGGATCATACCAGCCAGATACCAACCTAGGAAATGAACTCTCAAGGACTATCCAAAACCAAAAAAATTACAACAGGGAACCAGAGAGGTTAATCTGCAAATGACAACATCAGAACAATAAAAGGGGGAATAAATGATATAGGTATAGAACCTTCTAATGGAGAGGGCGGCAAGGTGATACCAAGTAATAATAAACCAGTACAAACCTAGGAAGATAAGGGTAAATTTCAAGGTAACCACAAAGAAAGTTAACAAACCTACTCATCAAAATAAAGAAGAAAAACATAAAGTCTCAGTAAAAACAAAATCTACAAAAACAAAAGAAATGAAAAAAATCCACAAACAAAAAGAATTCAGCACAGGAGAGTAAGAAGAACAAAGAAAATGTCAGCACCACCAAAAAAAAGCACTACAAAATGACAGCAATAAACTCACACCTATCAATAATTACACTGAATGTAAATGGCCTAAGTGTACCCATAAAGAGATGGAGAGTGACACAATAGATAAAAAAAACAGGATTCATCAATATACTGTCTACAAGAGACACACCTTAGAAACAAAGATGTAAATTCATTAAAAATCAAAGGATGGAAAAAATATATATCAAGCAAACAGCTACCAAGAAAGAGCAGGAGTGACGATACAAATCTCAGATAAAATAGACTTCAAAACAAAATCCACCATAAAAGACAAAGAAGGACACTATATAGTGAATAAAGGGATGATCCAGCATGAAGACATAACCATAATAAACATCTACGCACCCAATGACAGGGCTCCAAAATACATAGAACAAACTCTAACATCACTGAAAAGAGAAATTGACAGTTTCCACAATATTAGTAGGAGACTTCAACACACCACTCTCAGTAAAGGACAGAACATCTAGAAAGAAACTCAGCAAAGATACAGAAAACCTGAAGGGCACAATCAGCTAACTTGACCTCACAGACATATATAGAACACTCCATCCAACAGCTGCAAAGTACACATTCTTTTCCAATGCACATGGAACCTTCTCCAGAATAGACTACATTGTAGGCCACAGAGCAATCCTCAACAATATCCAAAACATTGAGCTAATACAAAGTATCTTCTCTGACCACAATGCCATCAGGTAGAAAACAACAGGAAAAACAAGGAAAAAAAATCAATTTTCTGAATAACACCTTGCTTACAAACCACTGAGTAATAGAAGAAATCAGAGATGGAATCAAAAAATTCCTAGAATCAAACGAGAATGAAAACGTATCATACCAAAACCTTCAGGACATAGCAAAGGCATTCATCAGAAGACAATTTATAGCAATAGATGCACACATCAAAAAAGAAGAAAGGAACAAAACCCCAACATTAACTACACAACTCAAACAAATAGAAAGAGAACAGCAAAAAAAGCCCACAGCCACTAGAAGAAAAGAAAAAACAGAGATCAAAGCAGAAATAAATGGAATAGAAAATAGAAAAACAATAGAAAAAAATCAACAAAACCTAAAGTCAGTTCTTTAAAAGGATCAACAAAATCGACAAATCACTGCCCAGACAGACGAAAGAAAAACAGGAGAGGACAGAAATAACCCAAGTAAGAAATGAAATGGGTGACATTACAACAAACCCAACTGAAATATAAAAGGATTATAACACAGTATTATGAAAAACTATACTCTAACAAATTTGAAAGCCTAGAGGAAATGGATAAATTTCTAGAAATACACTACCTACCTAAACTAACATGAAGTGATGTTGAAAATCTGAACAGACCCATAACAAGAGAAGAGATTGAAAAGGTAATTTAAAAAAAACTCCCAACAAAAAAAAGCCCTGGCCCAGATGGCTTCACTGGAGAATTCTGCCAAACATTCAGAGAAGAGCTTATACCAGTACTACTCGAACTATTTCAGAACATAGAAAGGGAAGCGACACTTCCAAATTCACTCTATGAATCCAGCATAATGCTGATACCAAAACCAGGCAAAGACGCCACAAAAAAAGAAAATTACAGACCAATATCTCTCATGAATATTGATGTAAAAATTCTCAAAATTCTAGCCAATAGAATTCAGCATCAAGTCAAAAAAATTATGCACCACGACCAAGTAGGCGTCATACCAGGTATGCAAGGATGGTTCAACATTAGAAAATCAATCAACGTAATCCACCACATAAATAAAAGGAAAGAAAAGAATCACATGCTCATCTCAATTGACGCAAAAAAGGCATTTGACAAAGTCCAACACCCATTCCTGATAAAAACTCTCAATCAAATAAGTATAGAAGGGAAATTTCTCAAC
>NW_004443954.1:22515841-22556855 GCF_000243295.1 Trichechus manatus latirostris | reverse complement strand
CATAAATGGAAAAACATACCATGCTCATGGATAGGTAGACTCAACATTGTGAAAATGACAATTCTACCCAAAGCAATTTACAAATACAATGCAATCCCAATCCAAATACCAATGACATTCTTTAAAGAGATGGAAAAATTAATCATTAACTTTATATGGAAAGGGAAAAAGCCCCAGACAAGTAAAGCATTATTGAAGAAGAAGAAGAAGAAAGTAGGAAGATTCACACTACCTGACCTCAGAACCTACTATACAGCTACGGTAGTCAAAACAGCTGGTACTGGTACAACGACAGATACATTGACCAAGGCAACGGAATTGAGAACCCAGATGTAAATTCGTCTACCTATGGTCACCTGATCTTCAACAAGGGCCCAATGTCCATCAGATGGGGAATAGTCTTTTTAACAAACGGTGCTGGCAAAACTGGATGTCCATCTACAAAAAAATGAAGTAGGACCCATACCTCATGCCATATATAAAAACTAATTCAAAATGGATCAAAGACCTAAATATAAAGACAAAAACTATAAAGTTCATAGAAGAAAAAATAGGAGCAACGCTGGAGGCCCTAATACACAGCATTAACAGAATACAAAACATAAGTAACAACACACAAATTCCAGAGATAAGCTAGATAACCGGGATCTTCTAAAAATTAAACACATGCTCATCAAAAGACTTCACCAAAAGAGTAAGAAGATAATCTACAGACTGGGAAAAAAAAAAATCTGGACATTACAAGTCAGACAAAGGTCTAATCTCTAAAATCTACAAGAAAATCCAACACCTCTACCACAAAAAAGACAAATGACCCAATTAAAAAATGGGCAAAGGAGATGAATGGACACTTCGCCAAAGAAGACATTCAAGCGGCCAAAAGACACATGAAGAAATGCTCAAGATCGCTAGCCATTAGAGAAATGCAAATCAAAACCACAAGGAGATACCATCTCACCCTGGCATTACTGGCATGAATTAAAAAAACTGGAAATAACAAATGTTGGAGAGGCTGCCGGGAGATCAGAACTCTTATGTACTGCTAAAGAGTTGCACTGGGAATGCAAAATGATACAACCATTTTTGAAAATGATATGGCACTTCCTTAGAAAGCCAGAAATAGAAATACTATACGATCCAGCAATCCCACTCCTAGGAATATATCCTAGAGAAATAAGAGCCATCACACAAATAGACATATGCACACCCATGTTTATTGCAGCATTGTTCACAATAGTAAAAAGATGGAAACAACCTAGATGCTCATCAACAGATGAAAGGGTAAACAAACTATGGTACATACAAAAAAATGGAGTATTATGCAAACATAAAGAACAATGATGAATCTGCAAAGCTTCTCATAATGTGGATGAAACTGGAGGACATTTTGCTGAGTGAAATAAGTTAATCACAAAAGGACAAGTATGAGTCCACTACTGTAAAAACTCATGAAAAGGTTTACACACAAAAAGAATCTTTGATGGTTAGGAGGGATGGGAGGGGTGGGTGGGGAAAAACACTAAATAGACAATAGATAAGTGGTAACTTTGATGAAGGGTAAGACAGTACACAATACTGGGGAAGCCAGCACAACTTGTATGAGGCAAGGTCACAGAAGCTCCGTAGACACATCCAAAGTCCCTGAGGGACTGAATTGCTGGGCTGAGGGCTGTGGGGACCATGGTCTTGGGGAACATCTACCTCAATTGACATAACACAGTTTATAAAGAAAATGTTCTACATTTTACCTTGGTGATTAGCGTCTGGGGTCTTAAAAGCCTGTGAGCAGCCATCTAATATAATCCACTGGTCTCACCCTTTCGAGACCATGGGAGAATGAAGAAAACAAGATACAAGGGAAAGATTAGTCCAAAGGACTAATGGACCATCACTACCATGGCCTCCACCAGACTGAGTCCAGTACATCTAGATGGTGCCCAGCTACCACCACTGACTGCTCTGAGAGGGATCACAACAGAGGGTCCCAGACAGAGCTAGAGAAAAATGTAGAACAAAATTCTAACTCTCAAAGAATACCAGATTTACAGGCCTGACAGAGACTGGAGAAACCCCAAGAGTATGGCCCCCGGACACGCTTTTAGCTCAGTAATGAAGTCACTCCCAAGGTTCACCCTTCAGCCAAAGAATAGATAGCCCCATAAAACAAAATGAGACTAATGGGGCACAACAGCCCAGGGACAAAGACTAGAAGGCTGGATGGGACAGGGAAGTTGGTAATAGGGAACCCAAGGTTGAAAAGGGACAGTGTTGACATGTCGTGGGGTTGCTAACCAATGTCATAAAACAGTATGTGTACTAACTGTTTAATTATAAACTATTTGTTCTGTAAACCTTCATCTAAAGTACAATAAAAAAATTAAAAAAAAAAATAGAAGACCTAGGGATTTATATTTAAGCTTGACTCTAAACCACTGGCTGTTAAACTTGAGCATACATCAGCATTACCTGGAAAACGTATTCAGACACAGACTGCTGGGCCTCACTCTTAGTGTATCTGATTCATTACAGGTGGGTTCTGAGAATCCACATATCCAGTAAGTTTCCAGGTGATTTTTATGCTGCTGGTCATCCCAGTTTGAGAGCCAGTGCTCTAAACCAGCAAACTTTTGAAGCAAGAAAATCACTTGCTAGTCACAAAGCCCTGTGTCATATTTCTATATGGCCCGCAGACATGTGCAAGCTGATATCTGAGAGGAGAAAATAAGTTGCAGAGCAGCAAGAGGCAGCCAAGTCCAGCAATATTTTTGATGGGAATAAAATACAACCTGGCCTCATAGCAGAGACATTGCTGTGCAATCGTGAGGATGACGTTTGGCTTTGGGAGTTGTTTTCAAACAACTGTGGACACAGCTTTGTAATAGTCCCTCGGACTGGAAGAACAAACTAAGCTCTATAGGATACAAGGAGTTCTCTAATGAAGGAAGCCCTCTCTCATATATCACTTTTCTTTTAGGTAAGAGGGTAAGGCATATATGCCTTATAATCTATTAGAGACTTTACTTAATTAACATATTTTCTTTGTAATGAAAAGAGATATTTTTAGTTGAAAATATATTTCATGATTTTAAGGGAAGGCAGACACTTTGATGCTCCCTGCCCTTCCCTCATCTGTCCTCCTTTTCTGTGACATGGTTCCACAACCTACCAACTGTGTGACCTTGGCCTTAACCTCTCTAAGCCTCAATTTTCTTCTCTATATAATGAGGCATTCGACTGTGTGGATCATAACAAATTATGGATAACATTGCAAAGAATAGGAATTCCAGAATACTTAATTGTGCTCTTGAGGAACCTGTACATAGCTCAAGAGGCAGTCATTCGAACAGAACAAGGGGATACTGTGTGGTATAAAGTCAGGAAAGATGTGCATCAGGGTTGTATCATTTCACCATACTTATTCAATCTGTATGCTGAGTAAATAATCCAAGAAGCTGGACTATATGAAGAACAGGGCATCAGGATTGGAGGAAGGCTCATTAACAACCTGCCATATGCAGATGACACAATCTTGTTTGCTGAAAGTGAAGAGGACTTGAAGCACTTACTGATGAAGATCCAAAACTACAGCCTTCAGTATGGATTACACCTCAACACAAAGAAAACAAAAATCCTCACAGCTGGACCAATAAGCAACAGCATGATAAATGGAGAAAATATTGAAGTTGTCAACGATTTCATTTTACTTAGATCCACAATCAACATTCATGGAAATAGCAGTCAAGAAATCAAAAGACGCATTGCATTGGGCAAATCTGCTGCAAAACACATCTTTAAAGTGTTCAAAAGCAAAGATGTCACCTTGAAGACGAAGGTGTGCCTGACTCAAGCCATGGTGTTTTCAATTGCCTCATATGCATATGAAAGTTGGACAATGAATAAGGAAGACAAAAGAAGAATTGACACCTTTCAAGTGTGGTGTTGGCGAAGAATATTGGATATATCATGGACTGCCAAAAGAACAAACAAATCTGTCTTGGAAGAAGTACGACCAGAATACTCTTTAGAAGGAAGAATGGTGAGACTTTGTCTCACCTACCTTAGAAATGTTATCAGGAGGGATCAGTCCCTGGAGAAGGACATCATGCTTGGTAAAGTAGAGGGTCAGTGAAAAAGAGGAAAACCCTCAATGAGATGTATTGACATAGTGGCTGCAACAATGGACTCAAGCATAACAAAGATTGTGACGATGGTGCAGGACCTGGCAGTGTTTCATTCTGTTGTACATAGGGTCGCTATGAGTTGGAATCATCTCAATGGCACCTAACAACAACAATATAATTAAGAGTGTGATACCACTTTCTAGGATTGTTGTTGTCGGTTTTGTTAAGTACTGTCAAGTCAGCTCCAATTCATGGTGACCAATTACCGAATATACCATGGACTGCCAGAAGAACAAACAAATCAGCCTTAGAAGAAATACAATCAGCACACTACTTAGAAGCAAGGACGATGAGATTTTTTGGCTCACTTACGTTGGGCATGTCATCAGGAAGGACCAATTGCTAAAAAAGGACATCATATTTGGTAAAGTAGAGGGTTAGTGAAAATGAGGGAAGCCCTTAATGAGGTGGATTAACACAAGAGCTATAACAATGAACTCAAACATACCAACGATCATGGCACAGAGTGGGCAATGTTTTGTTCTGATATATATAAACAAATAAACAGAAAACCAAACCCGTTGCCATCGAGTTGATTCCGATCTTTTTGGAGGGAGCTAAGGTGTAAAGGGAGCCCTGGTGATATAGTGGATAAGAGCTCAGCTGCTAACCAAAAGTTGGCAGTTCAGATCCAACAGGCCCTCCTTGGAAACCCTATGGGGCAGTTCTACTCTGTCCTATACGGTTGCTATGAGTCAGAATTGACTCGATGGCAACGGGTTTGGTTTTTTGTTTTTGGGCAAAAAAATCTCATCGTCCTTGCTTCTAAGTAGCATGCTGATTGTATTTCTTCTAAGGCTGATTTGTTTATTCTTCAGGCAGTCCATGGTATAGTCAATATTCTTCATCAACACCACAGTTCAAATGTGCCAATTCTTATTCTGTCTTCCTTTTCCATGGTTCAGCTTTTGCATGTATATGAGGCAATGGGGAAAGACCATGGCTTGGATCAAGAGCACCTTAATCATCAAAGTGACATTCTAGGGCTATAGAGAAAATTAAATGTGATAGTAGACAGCCAGTGCTTACAATAGTGCCTGACTCATAGCAAGCACTCAATGTAGGGCTCTTGGAACCTGTCTTAGGCTGGGCTGTCTAGAGAGGCAAAACCAGTAAAGTGTCTATATATGTATATATAGAGAGATTTATATCGAGGAAATGACTCATGTGGTTGTAGAAACTGGAAAGTCCCAAGTCCGTGGGTCAGGCTGGAGGCTTCTGCTGACTCACGTAGCTGCAGGGGCTGGCGAACCCAAGATCAGCAGGTCAGGCAATAGGACATTGGCTCACAGTCTACAGAGG
This sequence comes from Trichechus manatus latirostris, assembly GCF_000243295.1. Taxonomy (NCBI): domain Eukaryota; kingdom Metazoa; phylum Chordata; class Mammalia; order Sirenia; family Trichechidae; genus Trichechus; species Trichechus manatus. Next base: position 22,551,372 of record NW_004443954.1, on the reverse strand, counting down.
CTGATGAATCCCAAGATGCACATGTAAGCTGGCAGGCCACTGGCTCACAGACTGCAGAGGCTGATGAACCCTAAGATCGGCAGGTAAGCTGCTAGCTCAAGTTCCAAAAACTGGAAGTCAGATGAATAAGAGCCAGCTGCAGGATCCAGACTGAGCAAAAGCCTGTGAACCTTGCCAGAAAGTCCACTTATATTGGATAAAGACCACATCCCCAAGGAAACTCTCTTTCAACTGATTGGCTACTCACAGCAGATCCCATCATGGAGATGATCACATTATATCAGATCTCATCATGGAAGTGATTACGTCAAACTACATCATAACTGCCAAACCACTGAGAATCATGGCCCAGCCAAATTGACACACAACCTTAACAATCATAGAACCTGAATTTTTTCATGTTCTCCAGATCTGGGAGTTGCCATCTTATACTCTAATTTCATCTGCAACCCCACCCTATGTGCCTTTAAAAAAAATCCAAAGGTTATTTCTGAGAACCAGAGGGAAGCATACATGTTCCCCAAATAAACTCTGGTATCACTTCTCATCTCTTGCTCCAGCCCAGTAAGCTTGTGTTTGGGTTGATTTTTACTATCATGCAGATATCTCTCCTTGCACTTAACTGCTTTGCCTAAGGTGTCATCCTTCTCAGTTGTAAACCTGAAAACCTGAAAGCCTCTTGACTCAATATCTGAGTCTGACCTGTTTTCTGGAGCTACAGGGAGCCTGAGTGGCATAAATGTTTGTGCTCAACTACTAACCTAAATGTTGGTAGTTCAAACCCACTCAGTGATTCAATGGAACAAACACAGGTAATTTGTTTTTGTAAAGATTACAGCCAAGAAAATCCTACGGAGCAGTTCTACTCTAGAACTCATGGGGTCACCATGAGTCAGAATCAACTCAATAGTAACAGGTTTGGTATGGTACATAAGTATACCTCCTAGTGGTTCTGTTTCTCTGATTCAACTCAGACTGATACAGAATTTGGTATCAAGAATGGTTCCAGAGGAATGGAATCTTAAGGATAAGTTTCTTACACTGATTCTGGTTATATGGAGATAGATTTTCAGTTTGATTAGATTTAAAGGCACTGATGACCCTGTGTCCAGTGGTAGATGGGCCACTGGTAGAACATGACAAGCAGTGGCAAAACAGTAATGAAAATTATCATCCGTATATACCTGTAATCAAGTACCAATATAAGACAAGTCTCTGGTGATAGAGTATTTCATGTTCTAGATTGTTTTAGTGAAAACATGCAATAAAATGAGTTTGGTTGGTTACTTTTAAGTGTGCTGCAAGACTTAGAAAAAAATGATGAATTCAGGGCTTTACATTCTCAGCTCAAATTTGGCATAAGACCTAAAAAGCTTCTATGACTGTTCCTAAAAACAAACAAAATTCTTATCTCCAGTGACAACAGAATAGAGATTTCTGAACCCAAACCCAATCTCTAATCCTGTGTGTGATGGTTGAGATTGTGTGTCAACTTGCTGGGCCATGATTCTCCATGTTTTAATGCAATCACTCCCATGATTGAATATACTGTGAGTAGCCAATCAGATGAAAGGGAGTCTCCTTGAGGGTGTGGCCCGAATCTGTATATAAGCAGGCGTTCTGGCTTTTTGCTCTCTCTGGATCCTGAGGCTACTTCCTGTCGTCTCATCTCCCGTTCTTGGGACTTGAGCTGTCAGCTTATCTGCCGAACCTGGGATTCGTTGATCTGCACAGCCTGTGAGTGGGAGCCCTGCTCTCTGACCTTCCCATCTTGGGCTTGCCAGCTTCTGCAGCTGTGTGACTTGGGAGAGTCCTCTACCCTGATCCACGAACTTGGGACATTCTAGCCTCTACAATCACGTGAGCTGTTTCCCTGATATAATCTCTCTCTATATATATATATATTTATACACTTTACTGGTTTTGCTTCTCTAAAGAACCCAGCCTAAGACACTGTGAGTTGCTGAATTACAAGGAAGATTGAATACTCAAATTTGCGTGGTTTCTTTTGTTAAATTAAGTCATTGACTGAGAAAGAATAAAATCCTGAAACTGGGATGGGTCATATGGACAGATTCTGATGAACTTGGGGACGATGTACTACAAAATTTTTTAAATCCTGAGAGTATCAAGCTATTTTCAACTCCCAAGTACAAAGCTCAAGAATTTTCAAAGGAATATAAAAATGTCTAGTACAAAACAAGGTAAAATCCAAAATGTCTGGCATCCAATAAAAAATTACCAGGCAAGCAAAGAAACAGGAAAATACTACCATAATGAGCAAAAATCAATCAATTGAAACTGACACATAGATAGATATAAGAATTAGCATACAAAGATATTAAAACAATATAACTGTATTCCATATGTTCACATGAAGGATACAAAAAATAAATAAATAAAACTTCTAGAGATAGGATTAATGGCAGATTAGGCATTGCAGAGAAAAAAGATCAGTGAACTTGAAGATAAAGCAACAGTAACTCCAAAATAAAATGGGGGAAAAACAAAAAAGAACAAGAGACCAGTGAGCTGTCGGACATTAAGTGGCCTAATCTAAGAGTCCCCAATGAAGAGAGAAAGACAAAAGACAGAAAGAATATTTGAAGAAATAATGGCCAAATATTTTCCAAATTTGATGAAAACTAAATGCACAGATCCAAGAGGCTCAGCAAACCCCAAGCACAAGAAACATGTAGAAAATTACACCAGAGTAAATTAAAATCAGATTGCTCAAAATCACTTATAAAGAGAAAATACTAAAAGCTGACAGAAAAAAAAAAAAGACACTTTACATACAGAGGCACAAAGATGTGGTTGGCCACAGATCTCTTGACAGAAACAATACAAGTGAAAAGGCAGTGGAGAAACATCTTCAAAGTAATGAAAAAAAAAACCTGTCAATCTAGAAATTGATACTCAGAAAAAAATATCTTTCAGAAGAAAGAATAAAGACTTTTTCAGACATACAAAAGGCAAAAGAATTCATCACTAGCTGCAGTACAACGGATAGATTTTGTTTGGCTTTTCTCACCATGGTCTTATAACTTTCATCAAATGATCAGGTGAGACTCTGCTAATAAGGTATACGGAACTCTAACGAGGGGATTAGTCAGTTTTGCTATCCTGCTAGGCTTAAAATGAGCCATCCCAGGGGCGGGAGGGAGAGGATCTCACCACCACCAAGGAGGAAGAGCCAAGAGCAGAGCACATCCTTTGGACCCAGCATCGCTGTGCTGACAAGTTCCTGGAATCAGGAGACCAATAGAGAGAGCTGTAACACTAAAGATGATGAGAAGTGGTGGCAGAGAAATGGTGGCAGGAGAGACTGGCAAGAGAAAGGATAGTGGGCTTCGTGGCCCATGGAACAAGAAAGTTGAGTGTGTTTGGGCAGGAGGCTTGCTGGCAGATAAGGGTGCCTCTGGGAACATGGTGGAGCTAGGTTTGCCAACCCACAGAGCTATAGCTAAGTACTTCAGGCCTATGCTTACTGGCAGAGTGGGGTGCTTCGAGGCACTTATCAGCAGAGCTTAAAAGAGCTTTGTAACATTTGCCAGCAGGGCAGAGGCTGAGGACTAGAGAGAGGTGTGCCTGCAGGCACAGCTAAGAAGATGCTATCCTGAAGGAAGAACTGCATCCTGAGCATTTCTGAACCTGAACTATAACCTGTTACTTCCCTTATAAACCACATAATCGTGAGTATTGTATGTGAGTTCTGTGTGGACATTGCAATGAATTATCAAACCCAACAGAGAAGTAGAGAGTGCTGCGGTTGGTGTCAGAATTGGTAAAACGGTTGGAGAGAGGAGGCATGTCTAATCTCTGCTTCATAGGAATCAGCCTTGGGGTATTGATCTTGATTCTCCTCCCCCCCCCCCCACATTGTGAAGTTAGAGGAGGTCGGATTCCGCCCCCACGCCATTCTTAAACTAGCAGACGTGCAATACAAAATATGTCAAAGGAAGTCCTTTAGACAGAAGGAAAATGATACCCGATGGGAATATAACCAAAAAACCCTTGCAGTCGAGTTGATTCTGACTCATAGCGACCCTATAGGACAGAGTAGAACTGCCCCATAGGGTTTCCAAGGAGCGTCTGGTGGATTCAAACTGTCGACCTTTTGGTTAACAGCCATAGCTCTTAACCATTATGCCACCAGGGTTTCCAATGGGAATATGGATCTAACCAAATAGACAAAAAACAACAGAAACACTAACTACATGAATAAAAATGTATTTTTAAATATTTAAACTTAAAAAAAAATTGGCTGCTTAAACAAAAATATCTGATGGCACTGATATAAAAACTTAGTATGTTAAGTGTAGTGTCCATTTATTATACATGTCAAGGAAGTTTTGAAATAAAAAGTAAGTAAAATTAATTTAGATGAACAGCCATTTGATCTAAATGAAAAGTCAGACTTCCCAGACTGAAATACAAGTACAGCTTCTGTACTGCATATGTTGAATTGTCATCCTTAAGGTCAATTTTCTTAAAGTAACTGCTAACTTTTGAATAAGATGCCTATGTTTCTTTGGCAGATTTGTGTTTTCTGGCTTTCATGTTTGTATTTTCTGCAACTTACACATTCATCATCAGCTTTCTTGAGAAATGGAAATATACTTAGTCATTTTTCATTAAACACGTGCTTTTTTAGCTCATTACTATGGAACAGGACTATTGCAAAATTAAAAAAATATATTAATCATATATTAAATAGGTTTAGACATTCCCTATACAATAAATAACAAAAGCACTATAGTAAGAGCATGGCTTTGCATTCATCATCAAAAAGAACATTTCAAGATCTATCCTGAAGCACAACACTCTCAGTGATAAGATATATCCATACACCTACAAGGAAGATCAGTTAATACGACTATTCAGATTGATGCACCAACCACTAAAGGCCAAAGAGGAAGAAACTGAAGATTTTTATTAACTTCTTCAGTCTGAAATTGATTGAACATGCAATCAGGATGCATTGATAATTACTGGTGATTGCAATGCAAAAGTTGGAAACAAAGAAGAAGGATCAGAAGTTGAAAAATATGGCCTTGGCAATAGAAACGATGCTGGAGATCACTTGATAGAATTTTGCAGGACCAACAACTTCTTCATTGCCAATACCTTTTTTCAAGAACATAAACAGTACTATACACATGGACCTCACCAGATGGAATACACAGGAATCAGATCAACTACATTTGTGTAGAGATGATGGAAAAGTTCCATATCATCAGTCAGAACAAGGCCAGGGAATGACTGCTGAACAGACCATCAATTGCTCGTATTCAAGTTCAAGTTGAAACTGAAGAAAATTAGAACAATTCCATGAAAGTGAAAGTGTGACCTTGAGCATATCTCACCTAAAAATAGAGACCATCTCAAGAACAGATTTGATGCATTGAACACTCATGACCAAAGACAAGATGAGTAGTGGAATGACATCAAGGACATCATACATGAAGAAAGCAAGGAGTCATTAAAAAGACAGGAAAGAGAGGACTTCCGGCAACATGGCACTCTAGGCAGAAGCACCACGCAGTCCCTCCACAGCAAAGATAGAAAAAACTAAGCCAAACACAGAAAACAGCAATCCTGAAATCCTAAACATCAAATGAAGAGATAAAGAACTCAGACAAGCATCAAATGGAATAAGAAACTGACAGAGAACTGAGAGCGAGGAGACGTACATGGAGAGGTCCCCTATCAGCTAATGCAGCATGGATCTGCCATCTTGGACTCCTATCAGAGACCAGCAAATAGGGGGTATGAATAAGCAGCTTCACGGAGCTTCCAGCAGGAGACAGAACAACCTGTACACAGCGATATACGCTTTCCCACCCCCCACCCTTCTTCACCCCCACTCGGCCTCCTCTGCTTCCCACAGCCACAGTCTCTTGGCTGGGAAGCACTGGCTGCTTGGATTCCACCTGCCCGCACTGGCAGACTCCCTGAGTGCCATTTCTTGGCTGCTGGTGTTGCTTTTTTCTGCTTCGTTTGATTTCTTCCTTACCTCTCACCACCTCCCCCCCTTTCCCTCAAATACCTGGCTCCGTGTGGCATCTTTGCTTCTTCCTGAGGGGCTGTGGAGGTCCCTTCAAGCGTGAAACTGCTTCCCAGTCCATGCTGCCACACTGGTGGGATCCCAGGGCTTTTTTTGTGTGTTTGTTTTCAATTGTTTGCTTGTTTTCTTTTTCTTTTCTTGAGTTGGGAGTCTGTTCTGGCCGGTCGGTGCTGTGCGGCTTGGAACCTACCCCCTCAGCTTGCGCAGACACACAGAGGGATCCCCGAGGGCATTTCTTTCTTTGTGAGTTTTTTTCTCTATTTTTTGGGGTGTTTTTCTTTTTCTTTTTTAAAATTTGTTTTGTTTTCTTTTCCCCTTTTTGTCTTTCTTCATTACTCAGTTTCTCGTCTCTTTATACCTTCTGTCTCAGTCATCTAGTGCTGCAATAACAGAAATACAACAAGTGGATGGTTTTAATAAAAAGAAGTTTATTTCCTTACAGTAAAGTAAGCTGAAAGTCCAAATTCAGGGTGTCAGCTCCAGGGGAAGCCTTTCTCTCTCTCTTGGTATTCTCATCAGTGTTCCTCCGGACTCGGAGTTTCTCAGCGCAGGGACCCTGGTCCAAAGGACACACTCTGCTCCTGGCACTGCTTCCTTGATGGTATCAGGTCCCCAATTCTCTGTTTGCTTCCCTTTCCTTTTTTCTCTTGTAAGGTAAAAAGTGGTGCAGGCCATACCCTAGGGATCAGGGATCAGACCTGGGTAAGTGTGGTGTTACAATCCCACCCTAATCCTCTTTAACATAAAATTACAATCACAAAATGGAGGCCAACCACACAATTCTGGGAATCATGGCCCAGTCAAATTGATACACACATTTTTGGGGGGACATAATTCAAACCATGACACCTTCCTTCTCTTCCTGTCTCCTGGATACCTGGTACTGAATACCTCTGCACGTCCTAGCCAGGCTGTACTTCAACGCCTGGGAACACCTTCCCCAGACCTCGTAGCTGCACCAGTGGGATCCCTGGGAGCTTCACTCTTCTTTTTTCTTTCTAATTTGTATTTATTCATTCTTTTCTTTTTTTCTTCTTCCCCTCCTTGTTTTTCTCTATTTCATAGTCTCTCATCTCTCCACTCCAACAGCAAGCTCCCCTAGCACTCTTTTTTGTTTGTTTGTATGTTTTTGGCTCCTGTTCCTCTCTCCTATTGCCCATACCCATCTTAGCTCCAGACATCACAATCTCCCCTCTCCATCCTGCCTACCTGCACTGTGCTCTTAACATCACACCACCAAGCAGCACAGGCATGGCCTACTGGAACCTGCCCTGTGCTGATTACCGACCCGCCCTGGTGGCTGTAGTAAGTGCCACAAACAAACCTGTCCCAGTAACTCCTCTTCAGCTAGACCTGCCCTGCTGTACCATATCTGAGTGACTGACCCTGCCAATTGGAGAAGGAGGTGAAAAGTATCGTGCCCACAGAAGAGCAAACAACAAAAAACACACAGCCCGCCTGCTCAGACATAGCCAAACTTAAAAAAAAAAGACAGGATGAAACAAAAAAATCTACAATCAGTACTACTGAATGCCCCCAAAGACACCGGACAATATCAAAACATTTACAAAAACAGGACAGGTTGGTTCCAGTAGGCATCCAAAGTAAAACACCAGATGACTTTCCAGTAGAAGAAAAGGCACTATGACTACCTCATAGGGAATTCAAGTTTCTAATACTCAGAATTATCCAAGAGCTGAAGCAAAAAGCAGACAAAAATGAGGAAAAAATAGACAAATTCATGGAAAATACAGACAAAAAAATGTAAGAATCAGGAAAATAATGCAGGAACAAAATGCCAAAATAAATTCACAACTAGAAATCATACAAAAACAACAATTAGACATCCAATAGATAAACAACAAGATTTCAGAAATGGACAGTGTCGTAGAAGGGCTGAGGAGCAGGTTTGAAAAGGTGGAAGACAGGATCAGTGGAATTGAAGACAAACACTTGGATACAACTCTGAGGAAAAATCAGAAAAAAGAACAAAGGAAAATGAAGAGACCCTGAGAATTATGTGGGACACAATCAAAAGCAAAAATCTGTGAGTGATCAGAGTTCCAGAACAGGGGGAGAAAACAGAAGACACAGAGAGGATCAGTGAAGAATTGCTGACAGAAAACTTCCCTAATATCATGAAACATGGAAAGCTGACCATCCAAGGAGCTCAACGAACCCCATATAGGATAGACCCCAAAAGAAAATCACCAAGGCATATCATAATCACACTTGCTAAAACCAAAGACAAACAATCCTGAGAGCAGCTCAAGAAGAACACATACAGAGTAGAAACAATAACACTAAGCTCAGCTTATTCGGCAGAAACCATGCAGGCAAGAAGGCAACGGGATGACATATATAAAACCTTTAAAGAAAAAAAATTGCCAGCCAAGAATAATATATCCTGCAAAACTCTTGTTCAAATATGATGGTGAAATTAGGTCATTTTCAGATAAACAGAAATTAAGGGACTATGTAAAAAACAAACCAAACTTATGAGACTTATTAAAGGAAGTCTTTCGATCTGAGAACAAACGATATCAAACCACAGGCTGAATAAAGAACACAGGATTGTACTAGCTGGATGCCAACCTAGGAAATGAACTCTTAAGGACTATGCAAAACCAAAAGAATCACAAAAGGGAACCAGAGAGGTTAATCTGTAAATGACAACAGCATCAGAACAATAAAAGAGGGAATAAACGGTGTAGATATAGAACCTTCTAAAGGAGAGGAGATCAAGCAATACCAAGTAATAATAGACTGGTTCAAATCTAGGAAGATATGGGTAAATTTCAAGGTAACCACAAAGAAAGTTAACAAGCTCACTCATCAAAATAAAGAAGAACAAAAAGTCTCAGTAAAAACAAAACCTACAAAAACAAAAGAAATGAAAAAAAATTCCACAAACAAAAGGAACTCAGCACAGTAGAGTAAGAGGAACAAAACTGGAGGACATTATGCTGAGTGAAATAGTCAATCAAGAAAGGACAAATATTGTATGAGACCTGTACTGTATAACTCATTTAAAAGTTTACATGCAAAAAGAAACAATCTTTGTTGGTTACGATGGATGGAAGGAGTGGGAGGAATTAAATAGATAAGAGGTAACTTTGGTGAAGGGTAAGACAGTACACATTACTGGTAAAGCCAGCACAACTTGTACAAGGAAAGGTCATGGAAGTTCCATAGACACTTTGAAACTCCTTGAGGGACTGAACTGCTAGGCGGAGGGCTGTGGGGACCATGGTCTTGGGACCATCTAGCTCAACTGGCATAACACAGTTTATAAAAACAATGTTCTACAATTTACCTTGGTGAGTAGCGTCTGGGGTCTTAAAAGTCTGTAAGCAGCCATCTAAGATACTCCACTAGTCTCACCCCTTCTGGAGCAAGGGAGAGTGAAGAGAACAAGATACAAGGAAAAGATTAGCCAAAGGACTAATGGACCACAGCTACCACGGCCTCCACCAGACTGAGTCCGGTACAGCTAGATGGTGCCCAGCTACCACCACTGACTGCTTTGACCGGGATCCTAATAGAGGGTCTTGGACAGAGATGGAAAAGGATGTAGAACAGAATTCTAACTCACAGAAAAGACCAGATTTACTGGCCTGACAGACTGGAGAAACCCCGAGAGTATGGCCCCCAGACACCCTTTTAGCTCAGTGGTGAAGCCCCTCCCAAAGTTCACCATTCAGCTGGGGGTTGGACAGCCTCATAAAACAAAACAGGACTAATGAGGCACAGCAGTCAAGGGACAAGGACTAGAAGGCAGGAGGTGACAGGAAAGCTGGTGATACAGAACCCAAGGTTGAGAAGTGACAGTGTTGACATGTAGTGGGGTTGTTAACCATTGTCATAGGGCAATATGTGTACTATTTAATGAGAAGCTATTTGTTCTGCAAACCTTCACTTAAGGTACAAAAAAAAAGAAAGAATTATCTACGTGAGATCAAATTGACAACAGCAACTCGAAAGGTTTGATGGGAAGCCTAGGGGACAGTGAGTTGATGATAATGGTGATGGAATAATTTGGAAAAGGATAGTGAGAATAGCAGCACAACTGGAAGAAAGTAATCAATGTCACTGAATTGCACATGTAGAAACTTTCAAAATGGTGTAACTTAGGCTATGTATATCTTCAGCAAAAAAAGTTCCTCAAGGTCGAGAAGGGAGAGTGTTGACATGTCATGGGGTTGTTAACCAATGTCATAAAACAATATGTGTACTGACTGTTTAAAGAGAAACTATTTGTTCTGTAAACCTTTATCTAAAGTTCAATAAAAAAAAAAAAATTAAAAAGAAAAGACAGGAAAGAAAGAAAAGACCAAAATGGATGTCAGAAGAGACTCTGAACTTGCTCTTGAACGTTGAGTAGCTAAAGCGAATGGAAGAAATGATGAAGTAAGACTTGAACAGAAGATTTCAGAGGGTGGCTAGAGAAGACAAAGTAAAGTATTATAATGACATGTGCAAAGACCTGGAGTTAGAAAACCCAAAGGAAAGAACATGCTCAGCATTTCTTAAGCTGAAAGAACTGAAGAAAAAATTCAAGCCTTGAGTTGCAATACTGAAGGATTCTACAGGGAAAATACTAAATGACACAGGAAGCACCAAAAGAAGATGGAAGGAATACACAGAGTAACTGTACCAAAAAGAATTAGTTGACATTCAGTCATTTCAGGATGTAACATATAATCAAGAACCAATGGTACTGAAAGAAGAAATCCAAGCTGCACTGAAGACATTTGGGAAAAACAAACCCCCAGGAATTGATGGAATACCGATTGAGATGTTTCAACAAACAGATGCAGGGCTGGAAGTGTTTACTCATCTTTGCCAAGAAATTTGGAAGACAGCTACCTGGCCAACTGACTGGAAGAGATCCATATTTATGCCTATTCCAAAGAAAGGTGATCCAACCAAATGCTGAAGTTATCAAATAATATCATTAATATCAAATGGAAGTGAAATTGTGCTGAAGATCATTCAAAAGCAGTTGGAGCAGTACATCAACAGGGAACTGCTAGAAATTCAAGCTAGATTCAGAAGAGGAAGTGGAACCAGGGATATCACTGGGTGTTAGACGGATCCTGGCTGAAAGCAGAGAACAACAGAAAGATGTTTACCTGTGTTTTATTGACTATGCAAAGGCATTCGACTGTGTGGGCCATAACAAATTATGGATAACGTTTCAAAGAGTGGGAATTGCAGAACACTTAATTGTGTTCATGAGGAACATGCACATAGATCAAGAGGTAGTCATTCGAACAGAACAAGGGCATACTGCATGGTTTAAAGTCAGGAAAGGTGTACAGCAAGGTTGTATCTTTTACCACATTTATTTAATCTGTATGCTGAGCAAATAATCGGAGAAGGTGGACTATAGGAAGAAGAATGTGGCATCAGGATTGGAGGAAGACTCATTAACAACCTGCAATATGCAGATGACACAACCTTGTTGCTGAAAGTGAAGAGGACTTGAAGCACTTATGGATGAATATCAAAGACTACAGCCTTCAGTATGGATTACAACTCAATTTAAAGAGAACAAAAATCCTCACAACTGAACCAATAAGCAATATCATGATAAACAGAGAAAAGATTGAAGTTGTCAAGGATTTCCATTTACTTGGATTCACAATCAACACCCATGGAAACAGCAGTCAAGAAAAAAAATGATTCATTGCTTTGGGCAAATCTGCTGCAAAAGACCTCTGTAAAGTGTTAAAAAACAAAGATATCACTTTTAGGACTAAAGTGCGCCTGACCCAAGCTATGCTATTTTTAATACCATGCCTCATATGCGTGTGAAAGCTGGTCAATGAATAAGGAAGACTAAAGAAGAATTGACACCTTTGAGTCGTGGTGTTGGCGAAGAATACTGAATATACCACGGACTGCCAAAAGAACAAACAAATCTGTCTTGGAAGAAGTACAGCCAGAATGCTCCTTAGATGCGAGGATGACGAGACTTTCTCTCACATACTTTGCACATGTTATCAGGAGGGACCAGTGCATGGAGAAGGACATCATGCTTGGTAAAGTGGAGGGTCAGCAAAAAAGAGGAAGACCTTCAAGGAGATGGACTGACACAGTGGCTGCAACAATGGTCTCAAGTGTAACAACAATCATGAGGATGGCATGGGACTGGGCAGTGTTGTACATAGGGTCGCTATGAGTTGGAACTGACTCGATGACACCTAACAACAACAACAAGAGCATTCAGACTACTGTATGTTCTTGATGAGAAGATACATAAGTAGCTTATACTATCCGAAATTTCTCACTGATGTGGTCATCTGGTGGACTGGCAGCCTTATAATCTAACAGGTTGTGTAACAAAGGCCATGGCACACCTGGCTGGCACAGCAAGTGGTCTTCAGGAGCACAGAATTGAAGGCTCGTAACACTGAACAAGGTCAGAAGGTACCTGTCTCCTGCCAGTCCTATCCAAGAGTGCTTTGTTCTATCAAATACTCTAGATTTTGCCCTTTTATGAAAGGAAGGTGTTAATTATGCTGGAAATCTGGAAAAGAGAAATGAGTTATCACTGGTTATGTTATCACTGGTTGTATTAAACTGAGTATTTTATTCATTGTCAAATCATCTCCCACAGTACAAGAAAATAAGCTGAAAATACAAGATGGAAACCTACCAAACTCATCTTGATTTATTTTAATGTAACTATTACCATGCTATAGGGTCTCTATGAGTCAGAACCAACTCAATGGCACCTAACAACAACAACAACATTACAATGCTTCATTAAGAATTAAAAAAACAAAAACAAGCAAACAAACAAAAAAGAAAAAATGAATGGAATGCTCAGACAACAGGCATTAATGAGGACTGTTTTGAGCAAACTGGGACATATGATAATTCTACTTGTAAACAAACTCCTGTCATAGTCGTTCATTTATTTTACTCAATTATTTATATAGATTATGATTTTGCACAATTATGGATCACTTTGTACCACTATTGCTTTACTCACACATTTAGACCAAACAAACTTGTGTGGCCTTTATGGCGATGAGTGTGAAATGATTAAATAGTAAACCTGGGGCTGCAGTAGACAGGAAGAGTCTTTCAACCTATTCCACAGAAAGTAAAATAGCATCCAGATCTCTTCCAAGTGGGCATCCAGCTTGCACCCAACGTGAAAGGATTTTTATCTTCCAAAAGGCTAGAAGATAAAACCCACCCTTCTGCAACAATATGAAGCTAAAAATGGATCCTAATGAACAGAGGATCAGATAGAAAACCCTCAAAGAGAAACAGAAGCCTAAAGGCTAAGAAAGTGAAGGGAGCCCATTGAAAGGGTAATGAGGAGCCACTGGTGAGCATTAAGCTGGAGAAACACAACCTTTTCTAAGTAGATTTGATGAAAACTCTGAATGTAAGGACTGCACTTTGACAAAGCACTTCTGAGGAGCTGTGAATGTTCTCCAGTTAGTTATAGGGCACAAATTCAGGAGAGCAAATGTAGCAATTCTGGGCTCTGTGAGACATGGACCACGTAGGACCCACACGGAGGGTCTGCGGAATCAGAAAACTTAAAAATACTAACAATAGCTAGAAGGCTTTAATCTCCATGACTAACCTTATGGGGAAGAAATTACTGTATAATTATCCTTATTTTGCAAATAAGAAACTGGAGTCACATAGAAAGTAAATCATTTGTCCAAGGTCACTCATCAGATGTGAATATAACCAGACTCCTGTAACTGTGTTCTCCACTACTGCACCACACTGCCTCCTCGAGGAAGGGAAACCTCTCTGGGCTGCTGCGTCTGTCTCAGGGAGTTGTCCTTGCTGTGTTAATAGTTCTTTGAGAGAAGTAATTTACAATTAAAATCCCATTAAATAGCATTCATGGCTGTTGTCCAATTAGCCTACTTAGCTAAATCTTGTGAAATACTGGTTCCAATCTTCTTAGGGTGGGGAGGCAATTCTTAGAAGGTTGTTGTTTTCATGAAGTCTCAAACCGTATCACCTCTGATTATTGTTACATATCAATATCTAGGTGGTGTACCTTATGTGAACATTTTGGAACTGATCCAGTGCTGCGGGGTCGGGGGTGGGGAACAGTGAGCAGTTCCTCTGAAAGAAAGGAAAGGCAGTGGCACAACTGGCTGGTGCAGGGAGTGGCTAGCATGTGCTACTCTTTGTTCTTGCTATCTGGAATTCACTATGTCTTGATTTTTTTTTTTTTTTTGTCCTATTTAACTTTAATATTTGCTGCCATAAATATCTTTTCCTGTGTTTAGTGCATCCCAGCCTTTATTAATCCTTTTCTCTGTCTAAGCAAGAATTTTTCTTCCTAAGAACTAGGCCTGGAATCCTTTTGATTTACTCAGATTTGATTTTTTCATGACTTCAATAGCTAACAAATTGCTGGAGTCATTAAACATTGTCTCTGGGTGAAGTGAAGATGAAGAATGGCACTATTTCTGGGCAAAAAATTTTAGTGCCTTTACAAAATGACAGAGATCAGGTACTGACTACACTTTTATTACCATATGAAGAAATTTTAAATTTAAAATATGACCCAAGTTTATGCAAATTAAAAAAAAATACAGAGATTTATTTATCTTCAGGAAACAAAAGCCTAGAGTATAAAATTTCTTATACTCCAATGACTAAATACTTTAAATTGTGTACATTATAGTAGTCCTAATATTTTGATTAGACTACACATACTTAATCTTAAAATTAAATGTTAATTCTCAAAAAGTGATCATTAAATTTGATTGATTATAAGGCTGCCCCATCAGTCATGGTCTTAAAGGAAAATAAAAAAAATAGTGAAGACACTACTATATTGGTATATCATGCTTTATTTTCTCATCATTTTCTGATGTTTCTTATCTGAGTGACAAAGTATTAATACTCTATAGCATGATTAAACATAAGATAAATATTATATGTCTTCTAAATGATGTGTGATTTCTTAAATTAATTTAAAATTTTGTTGAAATAGCAATATTCCATCCCTCAAGATGCTCACTTCTTGAAATCAAAAAAAGTACTAGTCATGAAAAGAATCAAGAAAATGTTACTCATTATCAGAAGGAAAAATAAGCCAATAGAAAAGACCCAGAAATGACAGAGTTGATGGAATTATCAGATAGAATTTAAAACAAATATTATAGATATGTTCAAAGATTTAAAATAAGATAAGAAGACAAATGGAAACTATAAAAAAATAACTGAATGGAAAATTTAGAGACAAAGATGACAGATCAGAATTTAAAAATCCCTGGATAGACTTAACAGTAGATTAGACACAGCAAGAGTTATACAGGACGATAGGAATGAATTTGAAGATTTGACAACAAAAACTATCCAAAATGAAGGACAAAGAGAAAAGCACTGAAAATAAGAAACTCAGTGACCTCTGGAGTAATATCAAGCAGTCTTATATAAAAGTAAAGTCTCAGAAGATGAGAAGTGGAGAAGAGAGGACTGAAAATTATTTGAAGAAATGAGCACACAATTTTCCTATTTGTTAAATAGTTTCCTATCACAAATCCAAGGTCAGCAAACCCCAAGAAGGATAAACAGAAAGACTGCAGGAATACACATCATAATTAAATTGCTGAAATTTAGTGATAAAGAGAACATCTTAAAACAGCCAGAGGAAAAAAAGACATGTTACATGTTGGTGATTAAAGCTAAGAATAACTACTAAATTCCTCAATATGATTCAAGACATATGTAAAAAGCCAAGAGCCAACATTATACTTAATGAAGAAAGACTGAGAGCCTTCCCCTTGAAATTGGGAACAAGATAAGAGTGCCCACTCTCTCAGGCAGAGCCAACATGGCACTATAGATACAACCACCATGCCATCTTTCTACAGCAAAGACTCAAAAAACTAAATAAAACAGATGTAAACATCAATCCTGGAACCCTAAGCGTCAAATGAAGGGATGAAGAACTCGATCAAGCACCTAATGAAATAAGAAACTGACAGAGAACAAAGAACGAGGAGAGCTACAGAGCGGAGGTCCCCTACTAGCTAACGTGGCACGGATTCACCATCTTGGACCTCAGCCACCAAGAACAGCTATGGAGCTCCCAACAGGACAGAACACCTGGTAACCAAGGATACACGCTTTCCCACCTCCACCCTTCTTCCCTCTACGCAGCCTCTGCCACTTTCTAAAGGGCTGCTTGGCCAGAGAGACCCCAGTTCACTGCCGCCCAGGTCTGCCCCACACCCACTGGCCTGCTCCTTCAGGACCATTTTTTTTTTTTTTTTTTTTCGTTTCTTCTATCTCTCTACCTTCCTTCTTTTCCCTTCTTCTGCCCAGCTAGTCCTCTTCTTGATGGGCTGTGCCACACTGATTGGCTAGAGATCCACCAGAACACAGCTTCCCCGGTTCTGAACCACCCCAACAAAAGCCTCCCTCAGCACCATTTTTTTTTTGTTTCTACTCTCTTTCCCTTCCTTCCTTTCCTGTCTTCTGCCCAGCTAATCCTCTTCTTGATGGGCTGTGCCACACTGCTTGGCTAGAGAGCCACCAGAACATGGCTTTCCCAGTTCCACACGACCCCACCAACAGGCTCCCTCAGAGCCATTTTATTTTTGGTTTCTTCTCTTTTTCTCCCTACCTTCCTTTTCTTTCTCCTGCATGCCTAACCCTGTGTGCTGCCCCCCCCCCCCCTTCAGGAAGGCTGTGCCACACTGCTTAGCTAGAGAGCCTCTGGCACACAGTGTCCCCAGCTGTATGCCACCCCCACAGGCCGGCTCCCTCAGTGCCATATTTTTTATTTTTCTTTATCTCTCCCCTTCTCCCTTTTCATTCTCCGTCCATCTAGGCCCTGCGCTGCCTCTGTCCCTTCCCAACAGGCCATGCCACATAGCCTGGCTAGAGACATTGTCTCACTGCCACCCCAATTCCACCCTGCCCCCAACAGCTGGCTCCCCAAGCACCATATTTATTTATTTTTGTTGTTGTTTTCATTTTTGTTTTGTTATTGTTTCTTCTCTATCTTTCCCTTCTTTTCTTTCTACTACCCACCTAGCCCTGCACACCACCCATGCCTCTTCTTGACAGCCCAAGCTGCACCACTTGGCTAGAGAGTCACTAGCACATGTCCTTGATAGGTCTGTCCCACCGCCACCCATTGAATCCTACTGCACTGCCATTTTATTTGCTTTTTCTTTTTTCCTTCATTTTTTCTTTTTGCTTCTGTTTCTCTCTCTCTCTTCTTTCTCTTCCTTCTCTCATCCACTTAGCTCCACACATCACATCCTCTCCTTTCCCTCCTGCCTATCTGCACTGCACAAAAAGTACGGTGCCACCAAGTAGCACAGGCAAGGACCACTAGACTTTGCACCGCACTACCCCCGGCAATGCACCCTCATCCACAGTACCTGCCACAAACTACCCATACTTGCCCGTTCCCTGCTGCTGGACCTGCCCTGCTGAACCATTGTTAAGAGACTGGCCCTGCTCACCTGGACAAGGTGGTGAGACGTATCATGCCTATAGACAAGTAAGCAACAAAACATGCCCAGCCTGCCTGCCCAGACATAATCAAATAAAACAAAAAGCAGGATGAAACAAACACATCTACAATCAATAAATGAAGAAAATAATTCCTAAATGTCCCGAAGACAGCAGGCAATATCAAAACATATTTAAAAAAAATTAAAAAAAAAACCAAGACAGGATGGCTCCAGAAAGCAACCAAAATAAAAAACCAGATGACCTTCTGGTGGAAGAAAAGTCACTGGAACTACCTGATAGGGAATTCGAAACTCTAATAGTCAGGGCTCTCCTAGAGATGAAGGAAAACATAGACGAAAATAAGGAAAAAATGACAAAATCACGTAAAATACAGACAAAATCAGGGAAAACAGAGACAAAGCAATGGAAGAATTCAGGAAAATAATACACAAACAAAATCTCAAAATAAATAAACAACTAGAAATCATACAAAAACAGCAATTAGAAATCCAAAAGGTAAACAAGATTTCAGAAATGGACAGTGCAATAGAAGGTTTTAGGGGCAAATATGAAAAAATGGAAGACAGGTTCAGCCAAACTAAAGACAAATCCTTGGATACCACTTTAAGGAAAAATCAAAAAATGAAGAAACCCTGAAAATGTTGTGGGATATAATCAAAAGCAAAAATTTGTGTGCGATTGGAATTCTACAACAGGGGGTAAAATGAAAAACACAGAGAGAATCTTTGAAGATTTGGTGACAGAAAACTTCCCTAATGTCATGAAAGATGAAAAACTGACTATTCAAGAAACTTAACAAAACCCATATAGGATAGACCCCAAAAGAAAATAACCAAGACATATCACCATCACAGTCTCTAAAACCAAAGACAAAGAATCCCAAGAGCAGCTCAAGAAAAACGAAAAGTCACATACAAAGGGGAAACAATAAGACTAAGCTCTGATTACTCGGCAGAAACCATGCAGGCAGGAAGGCAATGGGATGACATACATAAAACATTGAAAAAAAATTGCCAACCAAGAATAATATATCCTGCAAGATTCTTGCTCAAATACAACAACAAAATTAGGAGATTTCCAGATAAACAGAAATTAAGTAAATGTGTAAAAAACCAAATGAAACTTACAATAATTATTAAAGGGAGTCCTTTGGTAAGGGAACCAGCAATATCAGACAAAAACCTGAATCTAGGACGCAGGACAGCATCAGCCAGATACCAACCTAAGTAATGAACTCTCAAGAATAAAACAAAACCAGAAGATTTACAACAGGGAACCAGAAAGGTCAAACTGTAATTACAACATCAGAATAATAAAAGAAGGAATAAACAGCGTAGGTATATGTCTCAGTCATCTAGTGCTGCTCTAACAGAAGTACCACAAGTGGATGGTTTAAACAGAGAGAAATTTATTGTCTTCACAGTCCAGTAGGCTACAAGTCCAAATTCATGGCATCAGCTCCAGGAAAAGGCTCCCTCTCTCACTGTCGGCTCTGGAGGAAGGTCCTTGTGATGCCTCAGTCTTTCCTTGGTCTGGGAGCATCTCAGCACAGGAACCTCAGGTCCAAAGGACGTACTCTGCTCCCAGCACTGCTTTCTTGGTGGTGTGAGGTTCCCCTGTCTCACTGCTCACTTCTGTCTTTTATATCTCAAGAGATTGCCTCAGGACACAATCTAGTCTTGTAGATCCAGTCCTGCCTTACTAACACAACTGCCTCCCATCCTCCCTCATTAACATCATAGAGGCAGGTTTACAACATACAGGAAATTACACAGTACCAGGAATCATGGCCTAGCCAAATTGATACACACATTTTTTGCAGGACATAATTCAAACCATGACAGTAAAGAACTTTCAAATGGAGAGGATGTCAAGGCAATAACAGGTAATAAAAGACTAGTTTAAATTTAGGAAGATAGGGGTATATTTCAAGATAACCATAAAGAAATTTAACAAACCTACTCATCAAAATAAAGAAAGAGAAAAAAAAACAAAACAAAACATAAAGTCTCAGTAAACACAAAATCTACAAAAATGAAAGAAAGAAACAAACAAACGAAAAACCACACAATCAAAAGGAATTAAGTACAGGAGAGTAAGAGGAAAAAAGAAAACATCAGCGCCACTAAAAAAAAAAAAAAAGGCTATAAAATGGCAGCGATAAACTTACAGCTATCAATAAACACACTGAACACAAATGGCTTAAATGCACCCATAAAGAGACAGAATGGATTACAAAAACAGGAGTCATCAATATTCTATCTACAAGAGACACACCTTAGAAACAAAGATATAAATATATTAAAAATCAAAGGATGGAAAAAATATATAAAGCAAACAGCAACCAAAAGAGAAAAGGAGTGGTAATACTAATCTCAGATAAAATAGACTTTAAAGCAAAATCCACTGTAAAAGACAAGGAAGGATATTATACGATGATTAAAGGGACAATCCACCATGCAGACATAACCATAATAAATATCTACTAACTGAATGATAGGGTAGGGTCCAAAATACATAAAACAAACTCCAAAGCACTGAAAAGAGAAATTGACAGTTCCACAATAATAGTAGGAGACTTCAAAACACCACTCTTGGTAAAGAACAGAACATATAGAAAGAAACTCAACAAACATACAGAAGACCTACAGGCCACAGTTAACCAACTTTACCTCATAGACATATATAGAACACTCCACCCAACAGATACAAAGTAGACATTCTTCTCTAATGCACATGGAACATTCTCCAGAATAGACCACATCTTGGGCCACAAAGTAATTGTCAACAAAATCCAAAGCACTGAGATAATACAAAGCACCTTCTCTGATCACAACATCAAAAAAGTAGAAATTAACAAGAGGAACAGTAAGCAAAAAAAAAAAAAAAAAAAAAAAAAAAAAAAAAAAAAAAAAAAAAAAAAAAAAAAAAAAAAAAAACAAATGCAAGGAAAATGAATATGTCTTAGGCTGGGTTCTCTAGAGAAGCAAAAGCAGTAAAGTGTATAAATATATATAAAGAGAGATGTATATCAAGGAAACATCTCACACAACTGTAGAGGCTAGAACGTCTTAAGTCCATGGATCAGGGTAGAGGCCTTCCCCAATTCACGCAGCTGCAGAAGCTGATGAGCCCAAAATCTGCAGGTCGGAGAGTAGGGTTCCCACTCACAGACTGTGAAGGTCGACAAAGTCGAAGATCAGCAGACAAGACCACAAGGTTTCTTCTGATTCACATAGCTACAGGGCCTGGCAAACCCAAGATCAGCAGGTCAGAGAGCAGGGCTCCATTCACAGGCTGTGAAGATTGACAAATCCCAAGTTCGGCAGATAAGCTGACAGCTCAAGTCCCAAGAACTGGAGGTGAGATGATAGGAGGCAGCCAAAGGATCCAGAAAGAGCAAAAAGCCAGAACATCTGCTTATATTCAGATGCAGGCCACAGCCCCAAGGAAACGCCCTTTCATCTGACTGGCTACTCACATAATTTAATCATGGGAATGATCACATATAAACACTGAGAATCATGGCCCAGCCAAGTTGACACACAATCTTAACCATTACAGTCCACCCCTTGTCAACTTGGCACATGTACACATCTCCTTAAACCATACATAATCTCTGAATAAAGACAATTAGAAAGTCATACTTGTGCCTAACATGATACAACAGACACACGTACAATAGAAAATACACTAGCCCCGTTTACATCTTATATTCTATAAGCAAAGGAAACAAAAATATTTGATCACACATACAAAGCAGCAATACTCATAACAATCACAGTCCCCATTTCTGCAACTGGTCACGTGGCCATAACTGGTATTTAGAACTACCTTCTTCCACTACCAATTCTATATTCCCTTTGCCCTCAGCAAGCACCGCAGATGGTTGTGGTTCTTTGCTTGGTGGAGTGACCCAAACCTTCATTCCTGAAGGGTCTGGGTCATTAGTAGTTATGTCAGAATTGGGTTGCTGTAGTTTTCCAGTGACTTTAATCACAGGGCATGGTAGTACTAAGAGACACCCTAAGGGATCTCCTGCACTCCAGACATAGTCTTCTTTACCTCTGTTATGTAACATCAATCCAATTTCCTCTTGGTAATCAGGATCAATCATACCAGCCAGTATGGTAACTCCCTTCTTTGCCTGTTGATCCAGAGGCATAAGGAGCCCAAAATGGCCAGAAGTATTCTTAACTTCCAGTTCAATGGAATCAGTGATGTGTCTCCTGGTGCAAGTTTTCCTCCCTCTGGAACTAAGACCTCTAGGTCTGCAGAGCATAAGGTCGAGTGGACAGGAGGCAAAAATCTTGCAAGTGAGTCACTAGGGGTAATAGTGAGTGGTGCCCCTCCCATTTCCTCCCCTTGATTCCTGGACCCATGAATCCTGGCTATGGGAGAAACAGCACCATATATTTGACATTTGTTTAGAGCATATACAGTCTCCTGGAGAACATTGCCCCAACTCTGCAAGGTATTGCCACCTATCTGGTGCTGTAATTGTGTCTTTGGAAGGCCGTTCCATCAATCCAGCTGCTTCAGGATGATGGGCAACATGGTAAGACCAGTGGATTATATGAGCTTGGGCCCACTGCTGCACTTCATTTGCTGTGAAGTGAGTCCCTTGATCTGTGGCAATGCTGTGTAGGATACCATAACAGTGGATAAGACATTCTGTAAGTCCACAGATGGTAGTTTTGACAGAAGCATTGCATGCAGGGAAGGCAAATCCATATCCAGAGTTAAGTGTCTATTCCAGTAAGGACAAAATGCTCCCCTTTCCATAATGGGAATGGTCCAATGTAATCAACTTGCCACCAGGTTGCTGGCTGATCACCTCGAGGGATGGTGCCATATCAAGGACTCAGTGTTGGTCTCTGCTGCTGGCAGATTGGGCATTCGGCAGTGGCTGTAGCCAAGGCAGCCTTGGTGAGTGGAAGTCCATGTTGGTGGACCCATGCATAACCTCCATCCCTGCCACCATAGCCACTTTTTCATGAGCCCATTGAGAAATGACGGGAGTAGCTGGGGAAAGAGGATGACTAGTTTCCACAGAGCACGTTATGCTATCCACTTGACTGTTAAAATCATGCTCTGCTGAGGTCACCCTTTGGTGAGCATTCACATGAGACACTAATATCTTCACTTCTTTGGCCCATTCAGAGAGGTATATCCACATACCTCTTCCCCATAAATCCTTGTCTCCAATTTTCCAATCATGTTCTTTCCAAGTCCCTGACCATCCAGCCAAACCATTGGCCACATCCCATGAATCAGTATATAATCGCACATCTACCCTTTTCTCCTTCCAAGCAAAGTGAACACCCAGGTGCACTGCTCAAAGTTCTACCCATTGAGAGGATTTCCCTTCACCACTGTCCTTCAGGGAGATCCCAGAAAGGGGCTGTAGTCCTGCCGCTGTCCACTTCCGAGTGGTTCCTGCATATCATGCAGAACTATCTGTAAACCGGCATGAGTTTTCTCTTCGTCAGTCAATTGATCATAAGGAACTCCCCATGAGGCCATAGGTGCAGACTGGGAGATGGAAGGTAATGTGACAGGAGTGGAGACCATGGGCATTTGGGCCACTTCCTCATGCAACTTACTTTTGTCTTCAAGTCTGGTTCAGGCCTGATCTCATATATACCACTTCCATTTAATGATGGAGTGCTGCTGTGCATGTCGAACTTTCTGACTCTGTGGGTCGGACAACAGTCAGTTCATGATTGGCAGCTCACGCCGCATGGTGACTGTGTGTCCCACGGTTAAGCGTTCAGTCTCTACTAAGGCCCAGTAACAAGCCAAAAGTTGTTTCTCAAAAGGAGATTAGTTATCTGTAGAGGATGACAGAGCTTTGCTCCAAAACCCTAATGGTCTGTGCTGTGATTCACCAATAAGGGCCTGCCAAAGACTCCAAACAGCATCTCTATCTGCCACTGGCACTTCAAGCACCATTGGATCAGCTGGATCATATGGTCCAAGTGGCACAGCAGCTTGCACAGCAGCCTGAACCTGTTGCAGAGCCTTCTCTTGTTCTGGGCTCCACTCAAAACTAGCAGCTTTTGGAGTCAGTTGATAAATAGGCCGGAGTAGCACACCCATATGAGGAATATGTTGCCTCCAAAATCCAAAGAGGCGCACTAGACGTTGTGCCTCCTTTTTAGTTGTGGGAGCAGCCAGATGCAATAACTTACCCTTCACTTTAGAAGGAATGTCTCGACATGCCCCTCACCACTGAACCCCTAGAAATTTCACTGAGGTGGAAGGTGCCTGAATTTTTGTGGGATTAATTTCCCACCCTCTAGCACGCAAATGTTTTACCAATAAGTCCAGAGTCATTGACACTTCTTCCTTACTAGGTCCAATCAGCATAATGTCATCAATGTAATGGACCAGGTGCCATCCTGTGGAAGGGAAAGGTGATCAAGTTCCCTGCAGACTAAATTATGACAGGGCTGTAGAGTTGATGTAGCCTTGAGGTAGGCAAGTGAAAGTATACTGCTGGCCTTGCCAGCTGAAGGCAAACTGCTTCTGGTGGTCCTTTGAAACAGGTATGGAGAAAAAGGCATTAGCCAGATCAATAGCTGCATACCAGGTACTAGGAGATGTATTAATTTGCTCAAGCAGTGAAATTACATCTGGAACAACAGCTGCAATTGGAGTCACCACTTGGTTAAGTTTTTGATAATCTACTGTCATTCTCCAATTTCCATCTGTATTTTCAACAGGCCAGATAGGCCAGCTGAATGGAGATGTGGTGGGAATCACCACCCCTGCATCCTTCAAGTCCTTGATGGCGGCAGTAATCTCTGCAATCACTCCAGGAATGTGGTATTGCTTTTGGTTTACTATTTTCTTAGGTAGAAGCAGTTCTAATGGCCTCCATTTGGCTTTTCCTACCATAATAGCCCTTACTCTGTTTGTCAGGGATCCAAAGTGAGGGTTCTGCCAGTTGCTGAGTATATCTATTCCAATTATGCATTCTGGAACTGGGGAAATCACTACAGGATGGGTTCGGGGACCATTGGACCTATTGTAAGACAGACATGAGCCAAGACTTCATTAATAACCTGGTCTCCATATGCTCCCACTCTGACTGGCAGACCACAGTGACGTTTTGGGTGTCCTGGAATTAGTGTCAGTTCAGAGCCAGTATCCAGTAATCCCCGAAAAGTCTGATTATTTCCTTTACCCCAATGAACAGTCAGTCTCGTAAAAGGCTGTAGATCCCTTTGGGGAAGGCTGGGAGAAAGATTAACAGTAAAAATTTTTGGCAGTGTATTGGAGTCCTTCCTCAAGAGGACATGGCCTCCCCTTCATTCAAGGGGTTGTGGGCCTTCAAACTCGCTCATATTTGGGAATTGATTGAGGGACCATGACTCTCTATTCTGGCGATTTGAATTAGACTGCTGTTCACCTGACCTAGAATTCATCCGTTTGTACAGATCAAGTAAATATTTAGTAGATTTCCTATCTATTTCACTCCTAGAGACACCATGATTAAGTAGCCAATACCATAAGTCCATATGAGTCAGACTATTCTGATTACTTCTTTGACTCCTCTGTCCATTACTGTAACCACACCCACCTTGTCTTTGTCCACTTGGCCCCTACTACAACAGGGTCCAATCAGCCCCATTGTAGTTAGGTGTCTTAATTCAGTTAGGGCTGTTCCCACTGTCAAATCTGACTTACATAAAACAGCAATCACAGCAGTCTTCAAAGACGCTGGAGCTTTCTTCACAAATTTGTTCCTCACAGTTGTGGTAAAAGGTGTGTCCTCTGTGCACTCCACGTGTGGGTCTGTTGGTCTAACTTGATAAATCCACTCTAGCATGCCAATTTCCCTAAGCCTTTGGATACCTTCTTCTACAGTATATCAAGGCAGGTCTGATACTTCAACTTGGTTTAGTGTAGGCCACCTCGTAATCCATGCTTCAGCAACCCAACCAAATAAACTATTAGATCCTTTCCTAACTTCTCAAGCTGAAACATTGAATGAATAATCTGTGCTTAGTGGACCTATATCAATAAGCTCAGACTGATCCATCTTTACGTTCCTTGCACCATTATCCCACACCCTTAATAGCCATTCCCAACATATATTCCCCAGGTTTCTGTTTGTACGTATTAGAAAACTCAGGTAGTTCTTTTGGAGTGTAGCATACCTCCTCCTGGGTCACACTTTGTACTTCACCTTTTGGGGCTCGCTGGGACTTAAGCCTAGTTATAGGTCTAGAAGCCAGAATCCATAGTGTGGAATTGTTTTGAGAACATTCACCACTGTCTTGTAAAGCATCTGCCTCAGGTGATGCCCCAGGCAATGACTCAGGCAAGGGCTTGTAGAGGCAGCTGGGCTAGGGCTAATCTCATTAGATGGGAGTGGAGGGGCTAATGGTTTTTCTGGGCAGGGTGGTTTAGCAGACAAACATGAAGTAATCTTTTCAGATGGGACTGGTTCTGCTGGCAGGGTGATTCAATAGAATTTAGGGGCTCAGTGTCCCCAGATTCCTGATTATCTGCACATATGTCCCCATCCGAAGTTTCAGAATCCCATTTCTTCCCAATCGATGCTCTTACTTTAACTTCATTCACCTCTTGATGTTAGCAATGGAGCTGGCGTTGTAATTCAGCCAGTCTTACAATAAGACTCTGGGTTCGGTTTTTGGCAATTTCAGCTTTGTTACTGCAAGAAATAAGGCTTTCTTTCAAAGCAAAGTGTCAGCCTTGAGGTCATTTATTCAGCACTTGAGCTTTGACTCTGAAACCCTGAGTGCATCTCTTTCTTTCACCAGTTTGTCTAGTGAAAGTAGAACAAACCAACCAGCTTCCTTATACTTCTCATTCTGACAAAGCTGTAGAAAGATATCACACATGTGTTGACTCCGAGCCTCACCTTTCACCAATACCTCATCTACTGGTGGTGATATTTTGCATATTTGTATCACCACCTCACTCCCCGGACTAGCAGTGCCCTCTTTACTGCTGGAAGCAGAGTCATCAACATCTTTAAGACTAACCAGACTTGAGAACCAATTTAGAAAATTCATCTTTACTATTTTGTTTCTCTAGAACCACTCTCAGTATCAAATGTCTTAAGCTGGGTTCTCTAGAGAAGCAAAAGCAGTAAAGTGTATAAATATAGAGAGAGAGACTTATATCAAGGAGACAGTTAATGTGACTGTAGAGGCTAGAATGTCCCAAGTGCATGGATCAAGGTAAACGCCTCTCCCAATTCACGCAGCCACAGAAGCTGGTGGACCCAAGATTGGCAGGTCAGAGAACAGGGCTCCACTCACAGGCTGTGAATATCGATGAATCCCAAGTTTGGCAGATGAGCTGACAGCTCAAGTCCCAAGAACTGGAGGTGAGACGACAGGAGGCAGCCACAGGATCCAGAGAGAGCAAAAAGCCGGAACGTCTACATATATTCAGATGCAGGCCACAGTTCCAAGGAAACTCCCTTTCATCTGATTGGCTACTCACAGCATAATTCAATCATGGGAGTGATCACATATAAACACTGAGAATCATGGTCCAGCCAAGTTGACACACAATCTTAACCATTATAGAATAGCACCTTACTTAAAAGCCACTAAGTAATAGAAGAAATCAAAGAAGGAATCAAAAAATTCCTAGAACCAAATGAGAAAGAAAACACATTGTATCAAAACCTTTGGGACACAGCAAAGGCAGTCCTCAGAGGTCAATTTATAACAATAGATGCACACATCCAAAAAGAAGAAAGGGACAAAATCAAAACATTAGCTATACTACTAGAACAAATATAAAGAGAACAGCAAAAAGAAAAAGCCCACCGCCACCAGAAGAAAGGAAATAATAAAGATCAGAGCATAAAAAAATGAAATAGAGAACACAAAAACAATAGAAAGAATCAACAAAAGTTAGGTTTTTGAAAGGATCAACAAAATGACAAACCATCGGCCAAACTGACAAAAGAAAAGCAGGAGAGGACACAAATAACCCAAGTAAGAAATTAAATAAGGGACATTACAAGAGACTCAAATGAAATAAAAAGGATCACAACAGAGTACCATGAAAAATTATACTCCAACAAATTTGAAAACCTAGAGCAAATGGATAAATTTCTAAAAACACACTACTTACTTAAGCTAACATAAACTGAAGTTGAAAATCTGAACAGATCCATAACAAGAGATCAAAAAGGTAATTAAAAAAACCCTTAAAAAAAGCCCTATCCTGGGTGGTTTCACTGGAGAATTCTACTAAACATTCAGAGAAGAGCTTGCACTATCACTACTCAAACTATTTCAAAACATATAAAAAGAAGGGATACTTCTGAATTCATTCTATGAAGCCAGCATAACCCTGATACCAAAACCAGGTAAAGACATAACAAAAAAAGAAAATTACAGACAAATATCTCTCATGAATGTAGATGCAAAATTTCTCAACAAAATTGTAGCCAATAGAATTCAGTATCATACAAAAATAGTAATATACCATGACCAAGTGGGATTTATGCCAGGCATGCAAGGGTGGTTCAACATCAGAACATCAATCAACATAATCCACCACGTAAACAAAAAAAGAAAAGAATCATATGATCGCCTCAACCGACACAGAAAAGGCATTTGATAAAGTTCAACACCCATTCCTGATAAAAACTCCCAATAAAATAGGTGTAGAAGGGAAACACCTCAACACAATAAAGGATATCTATACAAAACTAACAGCCAACATCACTCTTAATGGAGAAATACTGAAAACATTCCCTTGTGAACAGGAACAAGACAAGGATGCCCTTTATCACCACTGCTCTTTAACATTGTGCTGGAAGTCCTAGCTAGAGCAATAAGGCAAGAAAAAGAAATAAAGGGCATCCAAATAGGTAAGGAAGAAGTAAAACTATCTCTATTTATGGATGACATGATAATAAACATAGAGAACTCAAAGGACTCCATGAGAAAACTGCTGGGACTAATAGAAATATTCAGCAGAGTAGTAGGATACAAGATAAACATACAAAAATCAGTTGGATTCCTATAGACCAATAAACAGAACTCCAAAAATGAAATGAGGAAAGCAATACTATTTATAACAGTCCCTAAAAAAATAAAAAACTTAGGAATAGATCTAACTTGGGATATAATAGACCTATAGAAAGAAAACTACAAATCACTACAGCTAGAAACCAAAAGAGACCTACGTAAATGGAAAAACATACCATGTTCATGGAAAGGAAGACCAACATTGTGAAAATGCCAATGCCACACAATGCAATTCTACAAATACAATGCCACCCTGAACCAAATAAAAACAGCATTAGTTAATAAGATGGAAAAACTAATCATTAACTTTATATAGAAAGGAAAGAGGCCCTGGATAAATAAAGCACTATTGAAGAAGAAGAATAAAGTAGGAGGACTCACACTTCCTGACCTTAAAACCTACTATACAGCTGTGGTAGTCAAAACAGCCTGGTACTGCTACAATGACAGATACATTGATCACTGGAACAGAATTGAGAACCCAGATATAAATCCATTCACCTATGGTCATCTGATCTTCAACAAAGGCCCAAAGTCAAATAGAGAAAAGACAGTCTTTTTAACAAAATAGTGTTGGTAAAACTGGATGGTCATCTACAAAAATACATAACAGGATCCATACCTAACACCATACACAAAAACTAATTTAAAATGGATCAAAGACCTAAATATAAAATGAAAAACTATAAAGATCATAGAAGAAAAAATAGGGTCAATGCTAGGGGTCCTAATACATGGCATAAACAGGATATAATCCATAACGAACAATACACAAACACCAGGAGATAAGCTAGACAACTGGGAGCTTCTAAAAATTAAACACTTATACTCATCAAAAGACTTCACCAAAAGAGCAAAAAGAGACCTTACAGACTGGGAAAAAAATTTTGGCTATGACAAATCCGACAAAGGTCTCTCTCTAAAATCTATAGGAAAATGCAACACCTCTACAACAAAAAGACAAATAATTCAATTAAAAGATACGAACATTCACTTCACCAAAGAAGACATTCAGGTGACTAACAGGTATATGAGGAAATGCTTGCCATCATTACCCATTAGAGAAATGCAAATCAAAACTACAATGAGATACTATTTCACGTTGATATTACCGGCACTGATCAAAAAAATAGAAAAATAACAAATGTTGGAGAGGCTACTGGGAGACTGGAACTCTTACACACTGCCGGTGGGAATGCAAAATGGTACAACAATTTTGGAAAATGTTATGGCGCTTCCTTAAAAAGCTAGGAATAGAAATACCATAGGATCCAGCAATCCCACTCCTAGGAATATATCCTAGAGAAATAAGAGCTGTCACACGAATAGACATATGCACATCCATGTTCATTGCAGAGTTATTCACAATAGTAAAAAGAGGGAAACAACCTAACTGTCCATCAACAGATGACTATAGTACATACATACAATGGAATACTACACAATGATAAAGAACAATAATGAATCTGCGAAACATCTCACAACATGGATGAACCTGGAGGGTATTATGCTGAGTGAAATAAGTCAATCATAAAAGGAGAAATACTGTATGAGACCACTATCATAAAAACTCATGAAAAGGTTTACACACAGAAAGAAACAATATTTTGTAGTTACAAGGGAGGGGAGAGGTGGGGAGGAAAAAAACACTAACTAGACAATAGATAAGTGGTAATTTTGGTGAAGGGTAAGATAGTACACAATACTGGGGAAGCAAGCACAACTTGACCAAGGCAAGGTCACGGAAGCTTCATAAACACATCCAAACTCCCTGAGGAACCGAATTACTGGACTGAGGGCTGGGGACCATGGTCTCGGTGAACATGTAACTCAATTGGCATAACATAGTTTTTAAAGAAAATGTTCTACATCCTACTTTGATGAGTAATGTTTGGGGTATTAAAAGCTTGTGAGTGGACATTTAAGATACTCCACTGGAGTCCCACTCCATCTTGAGCAAGGAAAAATGGAGAAAACCAAAGACACAAGGGGAAGATTCGTCCAAAGCACTAATGGACCACAACTACCACAGCCTCCACCAGACTTAGTCCAGCACAACTAGATGATGCCCGGCTACCAACACTGACTACTCTGACAGGGATCACAATAGAAGGTCCCGGACAGAGCTGGAGAAAAATGTAGAACAAAAATTCTAACTGAAAGAAAAGACCAAACTTACTGGTTTGACAGAGACTGGAGAAACCCCAAGAGTATGGCCCCTGTACACCCTTATAACTCAGTACTGAAGTCACTCCTGAGGTTCACCCTTCAGCAAAAGATTAGACAGGCCCAAGAAACAAAATGAGACTAAATGGGCACACCTTCCCAGGGGCAAGGACAAGAAGGCAGGAGGCGACAGGAAAGCTGGTAATGGGGAACTCAAGGTATAAAAGGGGATAGTGTTGACTAGTTATGGGGTTGGAACCAATGTCACAAAACAATATGTGTATTAATTGTTCAATGAAAAATAAATTAACTCTGCAAATCTTCATAAAAAGCACCATAAATTTTTTCATCCATTAAAAAAAGAGTGCCCCCCTCACCACTTCTATTCAATATTATATTAGAAGTCCAAGCCAGAGCAATAAATCTCCTCCTCCAAAAAAAAAAAAAAAAAAACCCACTAGGTTGAGTCGATTCCTACTCATAGTGACCCTATAGGACAGAGTAGAATTGCCCCATAGAGTTTACAAAGCTGAAAATCTTTATGGAAACAGACTGTCACATCTTTCTCCCGTGGAGTGGCTGGTAGGTTCAAACTGCCCACCTTTTGGTTAGCAGCTGAGCGCTTTAACCACTGTGCAACCAGGATTCCTTAGAGCAATAAGACAAAAAGAAATAAAAAGTATCCAGATTGGAAAAGAAAAAGTACAATTATTGCTATTTGTTGATGATATAATCCTACATACAGAAAATCCCAGAGTCCACAAGAAAACTTCTAGAGGCAATAGAGGAATTTAGCAAAGTTGCAGGGTACAATGTCGACAAAACAAAATCAGTTGGGTTTCTACATGCCAGCAATGAGAAATGTAGAAGGGAAGCTAGAGAAACAATTTCATTTACGATAACATCTAAGAGAATAAAATACCTAGGAATAGACCTAGCCAGGGACGTGAAAGACTTAGTCAATGAAAATTATAAAACACTGCTGAAAGAGATTAAAACAAACAAACAAAAACCCATTGCTGTAAGCTGATTCTGACTCATAATGACTCAATAGGACAGAGTAGAAATGCCCCGTAGGGTTTCTAAGGAGTGGCTGGTGTATTCGAACTGCCAACATTTTGGTTAGCAGCACAGCTCTTAAGAAGCTTTAAATACATAGAAAGAGTTTTCATTTTCTTAGGTTAGAAGACTTAATATTGCTAAGATGTCAATACCTAAATTGATCTATAGATTCAACACAATACCGATCAAAATTCCAACAGTCTTCTTTCAGAAATAGAAAGACCAATCCTTAACTTTATGTGGTATGGCAAGAGGCCCCAAATAACTAAAGCAATGTTGAGAGAGAAGAACAAAGTAGGACTCACACTTCCTGATTTTAAAACATATTATACAGCTACAGCAATCAAAAAATTCTGCTACTGGCACAACAATAGACACATAAACCAGAGGAATAGAATTGAGAGTCCAGAAATAAACCCACACATCTATGGTCAACTTATTTTTGACAAGGGTTCTAAGTCCATTTGATGGGGAAAGAAGAGTGTCTTCAATAAACCATGTTGGGAAATTGGATTTCCACATGCAGAAAAATGAAACAGGATCCATGTCTCACAACATACACAAAAACAAATTCAAAATGGATTAAAGACCTAAATGTGCAAACTGAAACCATAAGATTCTCAGAAGAAAATGCACGGGCAATGCTGTCATGCCTAGCTTTTAACAATGGATTATCTAATATAATAACAAAAGCACAAACAGCAAATGACAAAATAAATGGGACCAGATAAAAATGAAAACTTTTTTCCCTTTTTTTATTGTGTATTAGATGAGGGTTTACAGAGCAAATTAGTTTCTCATTAAACAATTAATACACACATTGTTTTGTGACATTGGTTGTCACCCCTTGACATATCAACACTCTCCCCTTCTCTACCTTGGTTCCCTATTACCAGCTTTCCTGTTCCCTCCTGCCTTCTCGTCCTTGCCCCTGGTCTGGTGTACCCATTTATTCTCGTTTTGTTTTATGGACCTATCTAATCTTTGACTGAAGTATGAACCTCAGGAGTGACCTCAGTACTGTTAAAAGGAAGTCCGGGGGCCATACTCTCAGGCGGTTTCCAATCTCCGTCAGACCAGTAAGTTTGGTCTTTTTTTTTTCAGTTAGAATTTTGTTCTACATTTTTCTCCAGCTCTGTCCGGGACCCTCTATTATGATCCCGGTCAGAGCAGTCAGTGTTGGTAACCGGACATCACCTAGTTGTGCTGGACTAAGTCTGGTAGAGGCTGTGGTAGTTGTGGTCCATTAGTCCTTTGGACTAATCTTTCCCTTGTGTCTTTAGTTTTCTTCATTCTCCCTTGCTCCCAAAGGGGTGAGACCAGTGGAGTATCTTAGATGGCCACTCACAAGGTTTTAAGATTCCAGATGCTACTTACCAAAGTAGGATGTAGAACATTTTCTTTATAAACTATGTTATGCCAATTGAGTTAGATGTTCACCGAGACCACGGTCCCCAGCCCTCAGTCCAGTAATTTGGTCCCTCAGGGAGTTTGGATGTGTCTATGGAGCTTCCATGACCTAAAAATGAAAAACTTTTGTTCGTCAAAAGACTTTGTCAAGAAAGTGAAAAGACAAGCTACTGATTGGCAGAATATCTTTGGAAAACACATATGGAATAAGAATCTAATAACCAAAATATATACAAAACTTTGACAACTCAACAAAAAGACAAATAACCCAAGCATAAAATGGGCAAAACTTGAATAGACGTTTCACCAAAGAGGAAATTCAAATAACCATCTAATACATGAAAAGATGCAGAACGTCATTAGCTATCAGAAAGATGCAAATAAAAATCACAATTAGATATCATTTCACTCCCACTATGATGGCTAAGACAAAAACAACAAAAACAAATGTTGGTGAGGATGTGGAGAAATTGGAACACTTACACATTTCCGGTGGGAATGCAAAATGTTACAGCCATTGTGAAAACAGTGTAGCAGTTCCTCAAAAAACTAAAAATAGAACTGCCATATGACCCATCAATTACATTCCTAGGTATATACTCAAAAGACTTGAAAGCAGAGACTCAAATAGAGACTTGTACACCAGTGTTCACTGCAGCACTATTCACAATGATCAAAAGGTGAAAACAACCTAAACGCCCATGAACAGATGGATAAACTAAAGTGGTACATATATACAATGGAATACTACTCAGCCAGTAGAGGAAATGAAGTCTGGATACATGCCACAATATGGATGGAGCTTGAAGACATTACGCCTAGTGAAATAAGTCAGCACAAAAGGATAAGTATTATATGGCCTCACTTATATAAAAAGACAAGAAAAAGCAAACGTATAGAGACCAAGTTTATTAGTGGTTACCACGGGTGGGAAGGAGCGGGAATGGAGGGTTAGCAGTGATGGAAATATTGCATTGATTAAGGATAGGGTTGCACAGTTGATTATTGTAATTGCTGTCAATATGTTGTACGCCTGTAAAAAGTTGAACTGGCAGAAATTGTGATACATATATTTACCAAAGAAAAAAAAGAAGCCACTGAGACTGCTTACGTACAAACAAAAATCTCATGAGATTTGGTTCCTTGGTTTGGAGGTTTAGGGTCATGGTTTCACAGGACATCCTGTTTAATTGGCCTAATAACATGTTTAGTGCTTCTGTTCTACCTCCCAGTTTGTTGCTAGCGCCTGGGCTCTTAAAAGCTTACAAGCAGCCAGGCAAGGCATGGCAATTTGTCTCCATTCACTTGGAGCAACAGAGAAAGAAGGAGAGTTCGGAATAGGAGGAGGATAAGGAATGTGTGGCTAATAGTCTCCATGAACAACTGCTCCCTTTTCCATGAGACCAGAACTGGATGATACCGGTTACCATTACTGAGCATCTGATCCAAGATTATATAGAAGAATCTTGACCAAAAAGAGGAAAATGCAAAACAGAATTTCGAATTCTCATGAACTCTAGACTTTCTGGAGCCATGAAGGCTGGATGAACCCCTGAAACTATTGTGCTGAGATGATAATCTTTAAAACTTAAACCAGGAGTTCCAGCAAAATGGCGCTCTAGGCAGAAGCACCACGCCATCACTCCACAGCAAAGATCCGAAAAACTAAGCCAAACAGAGAATACAAGAACCCTGAAACCCTAAAACATCAAATGAAGAGATAAAGAGCTCAGCCAAGCACCAAATGGAGTGAGAATACTGACAGAGAACGGAGAGCGAGGAGAGATTCATGCAGAGTCCCCTACCAGCTAACGCAGCACGGATCCACCATCTTAGACTCCTATCGGAGACCAGCAAATGGGGGTACGAGAAAGCAGCCTCATGGAGCGTCCAGCAGGAGACAAAACAGCCGCTTAGCTCTACACATAACCATCTCCCCGCTGCATCCTGCCTACCTGCACCGTGCGCTTGACATCACACCACCAAGCAGTGCAGGCACGGCCTACTGGAACCTGCCGAGCACTGATTACCGACCCACCCTGGTGGCTGTAGTGAGTGCCACAAACAACCCATCCCAGTGGCTCCTCTTCAGCTAGACCTGCTTTGCTGTATTATATCTGAGTGACTGAACCTGCCAGTTGCAGAAGGAGGTGAAAAGTATTGAGCGCACAGATGAGCAAACAACAAAGAGCACACAGTCTGCCTGCTCAGACATAGTCAAATTTTTTTTTTAGAAAAAGGAACGAAACAAACAAATCTCCAATCAATAAACGAGAGAAATAACTACTGAATGCCCC
>NW_004443954.1:22500092-22509484 GCF_000243295.1 Trichechus manatus latirostris | reverse complement strand
AATGTCATAAAACAACGTGTGTACTACTGTTTCATGAGAAACTATTTGTTCTGTAAGCCTTCACCTGAAGTACAATAAAATATTTAAAAAAAAAAACTTAAACGAAAAATGTCCTCTGAAGTCTTCTTTAAACTAGACAATAATTAAGTTAACTAGTAAAAAAGGTCTGCCTTCAACATTATACTCTTTTAAAAGCTATCTTTATAGGATCAAAGTGACAACAGCAACTTGATTAGATAGGAACCTTGGTGGGCAGTGAGTTTATGTTAATGGAGGAAGAAAACTCAGAAAAGGGGGATGAGAATTGTTGCACAACTCGAAAAATGTAATCAATGTCTCTGAATAGTACATGTAGAAATGGTTAAATTGATGTATGTTTTGCTGCGTATATTCTTGACAACAACAACTACAACAACAACAAAAAAAAACTAAAAATAACTACTGACTTCCTGTTAGAGGCAATATAAGCCAGAAAACACTAGAAAGAATAGAAAATTACAAGGCAAAAACAAACTGGCTAATATAATTGCAGCATACATGGGAAAACATGGTCATGAACATATATGCAACAGTAACACAATGAATAAAGAACACAATTCACAAATGAAATATAAATGATTGAATATTACCTGAGAAATTTAAAACCCTTTAGGCACGTAAAGGCAAATTGAAGTGAAATCATTTTTCATCTTTAAAATTGACTTTTAAAAATATTATATAATAGTTGTGAGCTGGTGGATGCATAAATTAACAGAATTTTTCTGGAATCTTCGTATTGTGGTTTATATACAAAAATGTTGAAAAATGTTAGCCTTGATTTACTAATTCATTGCAAATGATTCTAAGGGTCTAATGATGAATGGATAGACAAATTTAGCTAGGATAATCACTATACCACTACTCATAATGACAAATATAAAATTTAGAAATGGCCTAAAGTTACATTTATATAATAGAATATTCTTCGACAGCTATACAGAATATTTCAGTTGAATATTTACAGACATGTAAAGGCTAAATACAGTAAGATGTAAATAAGATAGTAAGCAGAGACCTAAGCTCGAAGAATATATGTTAGTGTGCAGTAAACCTTGACAAAAGAAAGGTTTGGCCCTTGACTGACCCTGGGAGGAAATTTCTAAGCCCTTGGAATATCCTGCCTGGTAAAAGTGCCTTTGTATACCTGAGGGTTATGGGCCATGCTGGATAGTCAATGCTAACAGTTTGACTTGTGATAGGGGCTTTGGCCTACACTGTATCAGCTTGACCTCTGGAACAGCAGAGACTAAGGTCAGCCACTCGGACAGTCAGCCATGCTTATGTGACCACTCCCCAATGAGAACCCTGGACACCAAGGCTCAGGTGACCCTCCCTGGTTGGCAATACCCCATGTATGTTGCCACACATAATTTCTGGGAGAAGTAAGCACTGTCTGCATGACTCCACTCAGAGAGAACAATAGGAAGCTCACTCATGGAACTCTCCTGGTCTTTGTCCCATGTGCCTTTTCTCATTGCTGATTTTAATCTGTATCACTTCGCTATAATAAACCATAACCATGAGTATAACAGCTTTGCTGAGCTCTGTAAGTCCTTCTGGTGAATTATGGAACCTGAGGGCGGTCTTGGGGACCTCCCAAATCTGCAACCAGTATGCTAATTGTGTTTGAATATGTGTGTAGGTTTATGGGATTTTGGATGGTCTATAATTTTTCTACAATAAACATATATTGGTGATTTAATAAGAATGCATCCATTGCTTTACTTCTTTAAGTATGTGTATTATTTGACACAGAAGTAGTTTAAGGAAGCAATCATATGGGTGATTATTGTAGTGTTGTTCATAATAACTAAGATTAAAAATTACCTAACTATACAACAGAGGATTCATTCAGTAAATCATGTACAAATTTATGCTGTAGAAGAATATTTACCGACATGAAAAAAAAGTCAAAGCTATGTTGCTAAGTGGAAAAAACAAAGTAAAATATTTATAATATAGCTATATTATTGTTAAATATGCATTACAATCTATAGTCCCATAAAAAAAATACAGAAAAGTGTAAAACATGGTTATTTTTCAGTGGTGGGTCTCTTAGTCATCTAGGGCTGCTATAACAGAAATACCACAAGTGGATGG
Organism: Trichechus manatus latirostris; assembly: GCF_000243295.1. Taxonomy (NCBI): domain Eukaryota; kingdom Metazoa; phylum Chordata; class Mammalia; order Sirenia; family Trichechidae; genus Trichechus; species Trichechus manatus. The sequence continues at coordinate 22,507,345 of NW_004443954.1, read as the reverse complement.
TTTTAACAAAGAGAAGTTTATTTCCTCACAGTCAAAGTAGGCTAAAAGTCCAAATTCAGGGTGTCAGCTCCAGGGGAAGTCTTTCTCTCTCTGTCGGCCTTCTCATCAGTGTTCCCCTGGACTAGTAGCTTCTCAGCGCAGGGACCCCTGTCCAAAGGACGCGCTCTGCTCCTGGCACTGCTTTCTTGATGGTATGAGGTCCCCCTGTCTCATTGCTCACTTCTGTCTTTTATATCTCAAGACGTTGCCTCAGGATACAATCCAATCTTGTAGACGGAGTCCTGCCTTACTAACACAACTGCCGCCCATCCTCCCTCATTAACATCATAGAGGCAGGATTTACAATTTATAGGAAAACCACAGAATACCAGGAATCACGGCCTGGCCAAATTGATACACACATTTTTTTGGGGACATAATTCAATCCATGACAGTGGGATTAAAAGCAGTTTTTATTTTTTACATTGCAGTTATCTGTTTTACACATTTCTTTTTGAGCATGCATTACATTTATAATTTAAAAAAAAAAAACTTACTTTAAAAATTATTTTCCACTCCATCCCCACAATAAATTTTAAAATCTCTTAAAATAATTTAATGTTAGAATCTAAAATTGTTCAATGGAAATGGAAAAAGAGACAAATTCAAGAGATGTTTGGTAAATATAATAAAGTACAGTTAGAGAATGGTTGGAAATAGGGGCAGGCAATTAGTGAAAGGTGATGAAATTAACACTAGGTTTTCTAGTTTGGAGGAATTTTTGGACACTAATGGCCTTAGCTGAGGAGACTACCAGAGGTTGGGTACAGGAATATAAACAGACTTGAACATGCTGTATTTGAGGAGCATGCAAGGATGCCCAATTAAAGACAAGCATTTTGAAATATGGGCCTAAAACTCAGGATAAATTTAAGCCAGGGAGATATAAATTTGGGGTCATTGGCACATCAGTGATAGTTGAAAATTTCCCTGAGAAAATATACTGAATATGATTAATAGTGGCCCAAGAATGAAACTTCTGGGATAACTCAGCAAAGAAACTGAAAGTAGTAGTCAAAGAGATAGGAGGAAAACTAAAAGAAAATGAGGTCACTGAAGTCAAATGGAGGAAGGCACTTTCCAGGAAGGCTAAACAACCATAGCAAAATTCAAGCCAGAGAGGCATTTATTTGTACTTGGTAGTTTGGGAGGTCACAAAGATGGACTATTTCTAAAATGGGAATATTTGCCTTCCCCTTCATGGGCTTTTGCTTTTGTTGTTGTTGTGTGCCATTGAATCTATTCTGACTCATAGAGAACACATGTAATCTTTATGGAAGCAGATAGCCAGGTCTTTCTCCCTCAGAGCAGCTACATGGGTTCCAATTGCCAACCTTTCTGTTAGTAGCCAAGCGCTTAACTTGTGCATCACCATGGCTCCTTCATGGTTTTTTTTAGTGAAGTTGAAATAAGAAACGTAAAAAATTCTATACAACTTAAGTTATCTAACCATCCTCAGATGCAGATACTCAGAACTGATGTCTTTGAATTATGATGTTGGCAAAGAACATAGAAAATACCATGGACTGCCAGAAGAATGAACAAATCTGTCTTGAAAGAAGTACAGCCAGAATGCTTCTTAGAAGCAAGGATGGCTAGATGTTGTCTCATGTACTTTGGACATGTTATCAGGAGAGACTAGTCTCTGGAGAAGGACATCATGCTTGGTAAAGGAGAGAGTCAGTATAAAAGAGGAAGACCCTCAACAAGATGGATTGACACAATGGGCTCAAGCATAACAACGATTGTGAGGATGGTGCACAACCAGGAAGTGTTTCGTTCTGTTGTACATAGGATCTCTATGAGTTGGAACCTACTCAACAGAACCTAACAACAACAACAACAACCATCCTTAGGTGCAGATAATCAAATTCCTTACCATTATAGGTGTACTTATCTTCCTCAAATAATTGCTAAATATTCACTGTTCTTTTGCTCCCTTTTACCATGTTACCTTTCTTGACCTGGCCTCTTGCAGACACTACCTGTCTTCACATAACCCGTGACAAAAGCTGTTCCAATGGTAGGATGGTAAACTCTCCTATTACTTTTGTAGGGGAAAAGGGTCATAGGAAATGATGATGCTAGCTTATGTTGGCTTTCAAGGAACAAAAAAGTTTGTTTTTTTTTTATGTCAGGATATATGATAGCCATAGCAAGGGAATTATCAAAGAAAGGCCATAGCGGTTATCTCTAACATTCCAGGAAATTAAAATGTACTATGAAGAAAGCTCACTAGCAACCATAGACACTCCTGATGTTTTCTGGGTGGATGGCATAGATTTGAAGGGGATACCAGGGATTTAAATTTCTCCCATCTCACCAGAGGTAAAAGAAATAGTGAGGAGGAGCTAGAAAAGCAAGGGACATAACCCACCCACTGCCCTTCCCTGAACTGGGCACTTGGAATAATAAATGCAATTTTTAAGGTATATTTATGGAGTATCTAAAATGAACCCAACACTATAAAAGACTCAGATAAGAAAATCACATTTTAGAGCTCTAAAAAGCATGAGGAAGTCATCTGCTTCTTTCAGTACCAAACAGGTCTTTCATGCTTCTTCTATGGAATTGTGGCCTGGAGAGAATGGCTGGGTGTGGAAGAAGTGGGATTGGATTCCAGATATTGACCACCTAGAAATTCACAGTTGGACAGGGTTTACCAGCTTTGAGAGCAAACCCACACATCTCCCCACCCTGCCATCTTTATACTTATGGTTGCCAAGGGGGAAATGCTAATCTGCAAAGCCGATAAAAACTTTTTCAAGAAATACTTTGGAAATTTAAGAAGCACAATTTCAGAAAAACCATGGAGCATTTGAAAGAATGTCAATTTATATTTAAACAGTGCACCTAAAGAAATTAAAATAATGTAGGTAACAAGCAACAGCTGATCAGTGTGATAGAATGAAAGGTCTTGCTATTCTGAAGCTTGATCTTCAAGAGAAACCAAATAAAAGCTAGAAAATCTTAAAGGGGCCAGATGGCATGTGTTTTTATCATCTGAAAGGCTTGAGGAGAACAAAACTTTGATATCATTTTCATTACACTTTTTCTATTATTACCTTTCTGTAATTTAGTTCTTATTTTTTCTTCTTTTGCTCTCTGTGTGGGACAAAGAGCTCAATTTGGCTTTTTGTCTCTGGCTTCTGAAAATAGCTCTTGTAATTAGCCAGCAATCAAGAAACTTTTGTTTTATAAAATAGCCAGGCAACACTTAAATATGAGTAGGGGGCTACACAGGCCTCACCCTGGCAACAGGCCTCAGGAAGAGAGGGAGCATGATGCAATCACACATATTCATTGATAGGAAAGTTTACAGCCTAAGTTAGTTTCTCATACAAACATTTATACACACATTGTTATGTGACCCTAGGTGTTATCCTTACAACATGACCACACATTCCTCCTTTCCACCCTGGATTTCCTGTGTCCATTCAACCAGCTCCTATCCCTTTCTGCCTTCGCATCTAGACTCTGGACAGGAGCTGCCCATTTAGTATGGTGGATCTACTTGAACTAAGAAGCACACTCTTCACAAATATCATTTTATGTCTTATAGTCCAGTCTATTCTTTGTCTGAAGAGTTAGCTTCAGGAATGGTTTTAGTTCTGGGTTAACAGAGTTTGGGGGCCATGTCTTCTGGGGTTCCTCCATTCTCAGTCAGACCATTAAGTCTGGTCTTTTTACTAGATTGGAGCCCTTTTTCAGGGCCTCCTGGATTGGTGAGAAAACCATGAACAGGAGAGGGCAACACGTCCCTGGAGACAATGGAGACCCCCATGCTGAGAATTCTCCCAGACCTTAACAAATGTATCTCTTTGCTTGTATCCTTTCTGGTTGGAATTAATGGGTAACTGTGAATTTTGTGATTTGTTTTAGAGAAGTAACAAACCCGTAAGGGGCAATTAAAAAAAAAAACAAAAAACAAACAATAACAAAAAACAAACAATAACAAAAAACAAACAATAACAAAAAACAAACCTGTTGCTTTTGAATCAATTTTGACTCACAATGACCCTCTAGGACAGAGTAGAACTGCCCCATAGGGTTTCCAAGGAGCGGCTGGTGGATTCTAACTGCCAACATTTTGGTTAGCAGCCATAGCTCTTAACCACTGTGCCACCAGAGCTCCTATAAGGGGCAATAGGATTCTGAAATAGCTCAGGGTGGCTAATTCAGAGGTCTGTGCGGGCAGTCATAAGGACAGAGTCCTAACTAGAGAGGAACCAGCTTTAGGTGGCTGGGTGACAGAGAAAGGTTGCATGGGCAGTTGATGAAGAAAGATAGAGTCCTTCTAGCTTATGACCCAGCCCAAGGGGGCTAAAGGGAGACAGAGGGTGTCTTAGGCTGGGTTCTCTAGAGAAACAAAACCAATAAAGCATATAAATATATATAGAGAGAGATTTATGCCAAGGAAATGACTCACACAGTTGTAGAGGCTGGAACATCCCACGTCCATGGGTCAGGCTGGAGGCTTGTCCTGATTCACGTAGCCACAGGGGCTGGTGAACCCAAGGTGAGCAGGTCAGACAGCAGGGTTCTTGCTGTCAGTGAATCCCAGGATAAGCAGACAAGACGGCAGGTAAGCTCAAGACACAAGAACCAGAGGTCAGACAAACAAGAGCCATCTGCAGGATCCATTGCATGTAAAACCTCACGAGCCTTGCCAAAAGTCCATTTATATTGGGTGCAGGCCACACCTCCAAGAAAACTCCCTTTCAACTGATTGGCTACTCATAGCAGATTTCGTCATGCAGGTGATCACATTATATCAAATCTCATCATGGAGGTGATCACACCATTATACAACTGCCAAACTACATCATAACTGCCAAACCACTGAGAATCATGGCCCAGCCAAGTTGACACACAACCTTAATGATTACAGAGGTGCTAGCTGGTGTGAAGTGCAGAGAGTTGTACAGACTCCCGAGCCTTCGATTGGTACTTGATGACTTGATCTGGGGTGGCCAGGGATGAGATTTGACCTAAGTGTGAGTGGTTTGGTTCAGGGAGAGGAAGTGCCATGGAAGTGGCTGATGACAAGGAAATGATAAAGGTCGGGTTTGTCTACTTGTCCCTTTGGAAGTACAGTTGGCAACAGTGTCACACTCTCCTTTTCCTATCCTGATCTTAAAAAAAAAATTCTAATAAAGGGATTTGAATCATAGTTTTGCTATAGCTGTTTGTTATGTGCATCCATTCTCAGACAGATGCCATTTGTATGCATGGTGGGAGTGGGAGCAGAGAATCCCCTACAATTTAGAATTCAAAAGCAGGTGCAGCACAATATCTCTTTCAGTCATGACCAATTTATTCAGAGAATTCAAATTTTGTTTTGGCAAAGTATATCCAGGGGCAGTTTGAGATAATCATTTTATTGGAGGCAGTTACATATTCTGGAGCTAATTGGTCATGGAGTAGTATCTGAAGGAAAGACAACAAACTTCTTTAAATAATTTAGTGTGGGGTTAGGGGAGGGTGATAATCATAAGATACATAATTGAAGAACAAAGAAAACAAGTAGCTTACACAACTAAGGTGTGAAACATGCTGATACTAGTATTAACCCTTTATTCAATTTAGTTCAAAATGTATTAAGCACATAATTTGGGCAAGACACGGAGCTAGGTGCTGGGGTTGAGGTGGAAATACAAAATTCTACAAGATGCAAAGTAGTTTCTGATCTAGCAACAGCATATATAAAAATGAGTGCCGTGAGTTACAAACAAACCCACTGCCATTGAGTTGATTCCCACTCAGAGTAACACTATAGGACAGAGTAGAACTACCCCATAGGGTTTCCAAGGCTGTAAATCTTTTTTTTTTTCTTTCAGTTTTCAGTTTTATTGTTTTAGGTTAAAGTTTACAATGCAAATTCATTTTTCATTAAACAAACTTATACACAAAATTGTTTTGTGACATTGGTTGCAATCTCTGCAATGTGTCAGCATTCTCCCCCTTTCCCTTTCCACCCTGGGTTCTCTGTGTCCATTTGTCCCGTCCTGCCTTCTCGTCTTTGCTTTTGGGCAGGTGTAGCCCGTTTGGTCTCCTATACCTGACTAACCTAAGAAGCATGTTCGTCAGGTGTGCTGTTGTTTGTTTGCTAGGCCTGTCTAATCTTTGGCTAAAAGATGGACTACAGGAGTTGCTTCAGTTCAGCAGGGTGTTCAGAGGCCATAATCTTGGGGTTCCTTCAGTCTACTGTCAGACCAGTAAGTCTGGTCTTTGTGAATTTGAATTTTGTTCTACTTTTTTCTCGCACTCTGAGACCCTCTATCGTGATACCTGTCAGAGCAGTTGGTGGTGGTAGCTGGACACCATCTAGTTCTTCTGGGCTCAGGCTGGTAGAGGCTGTGGTTTATGTCATCCATTAGTCTTTTGGAATAATATTTTCCTTGTGTCTTTGCTTGTCTTTATTCTCCTTTGCCTTAAACATGATGAAACCAATAGATGTATCTTAGACGGCTGCTCGCAAGCTTTTAAGACCCTAGACGCTACTCACCACAGTAGGATGTAAAACATTTTCTTTATGAACTATGTTACTCCAATTGACTTAGATTTTCCCCAAGACCATGGTTCTCAGCCCTCAGGCCCAGTACCATCCCTTGTGTGGATGTGTCTACAAGGCTGTACATTTTTATGGAAGCAGATTGTCACATCTTTGTCCAATAGAGCAGCCGGTGGGTTTGAGCCACTGACTATTCAGTTAGCAGCCAGCTGAATGCACTTAACCACCATGCCACTAAAAACGTGGAGGGAGGAGAGCTTACTTTTTTTTTTTTAAATATAGACAGGAATTAATTTTATTAGGAAACTGTAACAAAATGGTAATTACACTAGAGTTTAAATATAGCAGAGTTTCCTAGAAGTAAAGCTGAAAAGAAAAACATAAAACATGATAGCTATATAATCATCTAATAACGTGAAGACTATTTTTTCTTTTTTTTATATACTTACATATTTTTAATTTTTTTATTGTGCTTTAGAAGAAGGGTTACAGAACAAATAGTTTCTCATTAAACAGTCAGTACACATATTGTTTTATGACATTAGTTAACAACCCCATGACATGTCAACACTCTCCCTTCTCGACCCTGGAGGACGTTTTTTTGGTGAATATGTACATAGCCAAAGTTACACCATTTTAAAAGTTTCTACATGTACAATTCAGTGACTTCGATTACATTCTTCCAGTTGTGGTGTTATTC
>NW_004443954.1:22496310-22497837 GCF_000243295.1 Trichechus manatus latirostris | reverse complement strand
AGTTTTGCAGGATATATTATTCTTGGCTGGCAATTTTTTTTCTTTCAAGGTTTTATATATGTCATCCCATTGCCTTCTTGCCTGCATGGTTTCTGCTAAAAAATCTGAGCGTATTCTTATTGTTTCTCCTCTGTATGTGACTTCTTGTTTTTCATGAGCTGCTCTCAGGATTCTTTGTTTTTTGTATTTGTGAGTTTGATTATGATATGTCTTGGTGATTTTCTTCTGGGGTCTATCCTATATGGGGTTTGTTGAGCTTCTTGGATGGCCAGCTTTTCATCTTTCATGATACTGGGGAAGTTTTCTGTCAGCGGTTCTTGAATGATCCTCTCTGTGTTTTCTGTTTTCTCCCCGTTCTGGAACTCAAATCACTCGAAAATCTTTGCTTTTGATTGTATCCCACATAACCCTCAGGGTCTCTTCATTTTTCTTTGTTCTTTTTTCTGCATTTTCCTCAGAGTTGTATCCAAGTGTTTGTCTTCAATTCCACTGATCCTGTCTTCCACCTTTTCAAATCTGCTCCTCAGACCTTCTATGACACCGTCCATTTTTTAAATCTTGTTGTTTATCTTTTGGATTTCTAATTGTAGTTTTTGTATAATTTCTAGTTGTGAATTTATTTTGACATTTTGTTCCTGCATCATCTTCCTGAATTCTTCCAATTTTTTGTCCATATATTCCATGAATTTGTCTATTTTTTCCTCATGTTTGTCAGCTTTTTACCTCAGTTCTTGGAAAATTCCGAGTATTAGAGATTAGGATTCCCTATCAGGTAGTTCTAGTGCCTTTTCTTCCACTGGAAAGTCATCTGGTGTTTTATTTTGGATGCCTACTTGAACCATCCTGTCCTGTTTTTGTAAATGTTTTGATATTGTCTGCTGTCTTTGGGGCATTCAGTAGTTATTTTTCTCGTTTATTTATTGTAGATTTGTTTGTTTCATCCTTTTTTTTAATTTGCCTATGTCTGAGCAGGCGGGCTGTGTGTTCTCTGTTGTTTGCTCGTCTGTGGGCACGATACTTTTCACTTCCTTCTCCAATTGGCAGGTTCAGTCGCTCAGATATGGTACAGCAGGGCAGGTCTAGCTGAAGAAGAGTTACTGGGATGGGTTGTTTGTGGCACTTACTACAGGCACCAGAGCAGGTCAGAAATAAGTACAGGGCAGGTTCCAGTTGTTCTGTCTCCCGCTGTAAGCTCCGTGAAGCTGCTTTCTCATACCCCCTATTTTCTGGTCTATTATAGGAGTCCAAGATGGCAGATCTGCACTGCATTAGCTGATAAGAGACCTCTGCATGAATCTGTCCTTGCTTTCTATTCTCTGTCAGTTTTCTCACTCCATTGCTGCTTGGCTGAGTTCTTTATCTCTTCATTTGATGTTTTAGGGTTTCAGGATTGCTGTTTTCTCTGTTTGGCTTAGTTTTTCGGATCTTTGCTGTGGAGGGACAGTGTGGTGCTTCTGCCGAGAGCGCCATTTTGCCGGAACTCTTGGATGGTCGGCTTTTCATCTTTCATGATATTGGGGAAGTTTT
>NW_004443954.1:22463103-22495532 GCF_000243295.1 Trichechus manatus latirostris | reverse complement strand
GTGGGCAGGGTCAGTCACTCAGGTATGGTACAGCAGGGCAGGTTGAGCTGAAGGGGAGTTGCTGGGATGGCTTGTTTGTGGTACGTGCCAGGCCTGACAGTGTGGACCAGGAATCAGTGCAGGGCAGGTTCCAGAAGGCCATGCCTGTGATGCTTGGGAGTGTGATGTTCAGCACACGGTGCAGGTAGGCAGGAAGGAGGGTGTAGATTGTGATGTGTGGAGCTAAGATGGGTATGGGAAAGATGAGAGAGAAGACAGAGGAAGAGGAGCCAAAAATATACACACAAAGAAAAAAGAATGCTAAGGGAGCTTGCTATTGGAGTGGAGCGATGAGACTGAGAAATGAGGAAAAACAAAAAAAAGAAAAAGGGTAAAAGAAAGAAATGAATAAATCTAGAAACTGGAAATGAAGACACAAAGGGAATAGGAGAGAGAAGAAAACAAAACAAACAAAAAACAAGAAAGAAGAAATGTCCCCAGGGATGTCCTTGTGTGTCTGTGCAGAGTAAGGGAGTAGCTTCCAAGCCGTGCAGTACTGCCCAGCTAGAAGGGGCTCCCAAGCCTAGAAAAGAAAAAGAAAACAAACAAGTAAATGAAAACAGAACAAGTCAGAGCAAACTAACAAACAAAAAAGCCCCAGTGGTCCAACCAGCATGGGGGCACGGGCTGGGAAGCAGTTTCACAGTCAAGTGGTGTTTTGCAGCCTTTCAGGAAGAAGCAAGGATGGCGCATGGAGCCAGGTATTTGAAAGGCAGGGGAGGTGGTGAGAGGTAAGGAAAAAACCTAAAGCAGCGGAAAAAAGCAACACCAGCAGCCAACAAAAGGCACTCAGATAACTGGCCAGTGCGGGTAGGTGGAATCCAAGTGACACTGGGGTGAAGCTGGTGCTTCTCGGCCAAGAGATTGTGGCTGCAGTAAGCAGAGGAGGCTAAGTGGGGGTGAAGAAGGGTGGGGGGTGGGAAAGCCTGTATTGCTGGTTACCAGTTGTTCTGTCTCCTGCTGGAAGCTCTGTGAAGCTGTTTTCTCATACCCCCTGTTCGCTGATCTCTGATAGGAGTCCTAAGTGGCGGATCCATGCTGTGGTAAGTGACAGGGGACCTCTGCATGTATCTCTCTTTGCTCTCTGTTCTCTATCAGTTTCTTATTCCATTCGGTGCTTGGCTGAGTTCTTTATCTGTTTCATTTGATGCTTACGGTTTCAGGATTGATGTGTGACTCTGTTTGACTTAGTTCTTCTGATCTTTGCTGTGGAGGGATGGCGTGGTGCTTGTATGGCGCCATGTTTCCCGGAAGTACAGGGCAGAGGTTAAAATCAGGACCCACTTAAATTTGGTGGTGCGGGTGAAAGGCAGAACAGTAGCACTCAATCTCTTGTATCTAAGCTTGTCTCTGCAACAAGAAATAATCCAGTTTCTCTACAGCTTCAAATGTGTTAAAGTGGAGGGGCATTCAAAGCTATTTTTATTTTAATCCCTTTCATCATTAAATTAGCCAATTATAAGAAAGGGATTAACAGGAAATGAAGATGACAATATAAAGTTTGAAGATACAGGGCCATAAACCAAAAACCAAACCCATTGCCATTGAGTCGGTTCCAGCTTATGACAACACTATGTGTTACAGAGTAAAACTGTTTCATAGGGTTTTCTTGGCTGTAATCTTCACAGAAGGAACTCTGGTGGTGCAGTGGTTAAGCACTTAGCTGCTAATCAAAAGGCTAGTGGTTCAAATCCACCAACTTCTCCACAGGAGAAACATGTGGCAGCCTGCTTCTGTAAAGATTACAGCCTTGGAAACACTACGGGGTATTTCTACTGTCCTAGGGAAGCCCTGGTGGTGTAGTGGTTAACAGCTATGGCTACTAACCAAAAGGTCAGCAGTTCGAATCCACCAGGTGCTCCTTGGAAACCCTATGGGGCAGTTCTACTGTCCTACAGGGTTGCTATGAGTTAGAATCGACTCGACAGCAACGAGTTTGGTTTGGTTTAGTCTTTATGGAAGCAGATTACCAGGTCATTCTTCCATGGCATTGCAGGTGGGTTTGAATCACCTACCTTTAGGTTAGTAGTCAAGGGCAAACTGCTTGCGCCACCCAGGGAAGTCTAATTGCTCTACAGCTTCGAATGGGTGAAGGGGAGGGAATTCAAAGCTATTTTTATTTTAATCCCTCCCATCATTAAATAAGCATAAGGAAGGGATTAACAGGAAATGAAGGTGACAATATAAATCTGAAAGAGGCAGGGACTTAAGAAGCACAATTTTCATAGTTTGAATGCAAACCCAACCCCTCTGCATATACACGTCTAGTTGCTTGAAGAACATTGTCAAACGGGAGAGACAAGCACTGACACTGCCATTGTTCATCACGAAGAACATGGTCTGTCCTATGAGATTTTAGAAAACTAGTGCTGGCTACTGCCAATGATGGATAGTAATGGTACATGGAAAATCAAATTCCGTATTTTACACATAAAGTCCACCAATGCGTCCTCCTTAACTAAGCACTGATGACAGAGTGGGCTAGAAGAGATCATTTGGGGATAGAGGTGAAATCTTTTCGTAGGTTAATTGATCTAATGATGACTCTGGGTATACTTTATTTCTCATTTAAAAATATATAGGATGCACATGTCTTTCCTGAATAAAAATGTACCATGCACAAAAAAAGAGAATTTTAATGGATACTACTAATCAAACATCACAGTTTCTGCTTTTACAATTTACACAAGTTATGTTAATTATAATACTTTTGGGAACCCTTACAAACACAATATATAACAAGCTGTTTTAATATTATTCATCATCCTTAACTTCTGACAATTGGGCTTACTATTTTATCTTGAAGGAGAATTACTTATAGATCTCATTTTCCCAAATAATTAATTCACCACCAACTTAAAAAAAAATTTTTTTTTTTAAAAAAGCTCTTGTAAGCTTTTCCCAGTAGTAAACTGGAATTCATACACTTGCCAGGCTTTAATGAAATAAAAATAACTGACGTAAACCAGAACCTCATAAAACCACAACCTCTAAATCTCAATTCTTCTCATCCTCTCGGTAAACTGTTAGAATTGGAGCCCTCTCCCTGCTAAGAACTGTTCTGGTCTGTTATTCACACAAAATACAGTATCGTGTAATATTAAGGAATGATTGATATGCAACCATGGATAGCTTTTTTTTTTTTAACCCAAAATGATTCTAAAGGACGGGGAGAACAGTTATAAGAGCACATTGAAATTATTTATTAAAAAGTGGAAAAAGTCATCTATCCTGATCTTGTATTAATTTAAATTAAAGATCAAAAGATGAAGTACCATTTCAGACCTATATACATCAAGATGCCAGTTTCTTATAAAAATGTACTTTAGTTGAAAATGCTAGATTATGCAAAAATATTTTATATCAATTTTATTTGAATGAATTTCCCCCAAATCTAATATTAAAAAAAAAATTAAAAGAACTTAAATTTTAATGGCAAAAAGTTCCTATTTTTCCCTTCTATTAAAAAATGGTTGTTTTCCCTTAACATATAATGCCCTATTGTTAAGGCACAACTTTTTTTTAGGATAAATATGAAACCATATATGAGCTAGGTTTATTTTACACAAGTTACAAGACACACTTTTTGTACACATATACTAAAAATAATTAAATAAGCCTTCAAATTCAACCAACATCTAAAATGCAAATTCATTGTTTCTATCCAGGACCAATCCAACACATAGCCAAGATAGGCAGTTACAATTAGAATAACCTAAGATTATCTCCAACAGGCCATCTTGAAGAGAGGAAAGCTGGGTATTTTCTTTCCTTTGGGATAAGGGTAGCACTCCAGCTTGCTCTACTTAGGCTGGGCTATCAGAGCTGGTTGTCACCTTTAAGGCCTGAGTGCAATCCCTTTTTTGAATTAAACATCGGAGATGAGGGCAGAGTTACTGATCATAGGGCTCAAGGCACATGTTTACTCTGCATCTGCCCTCTGTGATCCTTCCACTGAGGAACTCTAGATTCCTTCCATTCTCTTCTAGCCACTGCCCCTCCTCACCTCCTGACACAATTTGCAAAATATTCAAAGGGTGCATCCAGCAAACAGGGAAAACTCACCCAACAGTTACTTAAAATAGACAAAAATGTTTGTTATTTCATTATACAGCTATGAACAATTCATTTGAATATTATTGACTTAAAGAAAAAACACTAAAATTGGGGAAGAGGACAATCGAAACATAACAAAGACAAACAAAGGCCCACGTAAGGTCAAATGAAATGGAGATACAAGCATCAACTCTTACAGGAAAACCGTTTTCTTGAACAGACTTATCTACCCAACTCTCCTGTACTTTCTACATTTATATAGTTGAGGGATCGGTCAGAATGCTTTGTAAAGACACAGTACTAGATTAGACCTTACAGTTTAAAGCTTTGTGGTTTTGAAGGTGGTCTTCCTTTCCTCTGTAAGGCAAGTCTTTGAAAAAGAATGGTCAAGCATGTTTCTGCCAGGCTTGATCTCCTCCAGTGAGTTTATTAGGGCCTCAGTTCTATCATAAGAGTGCAGTCAATCTTGAGAGAAACGGGTACAAAAGAATACTTGGGGGTAAGTGTTTAAGGCAGTATACTAGGAAGATAAAAGAGGACAATGGGCAAGGGAAGTAGATAATAGGGTAGAGATGGGACAGAGGAAGGGGCCATCTGATGGATACTGAGGTTATTGATGTCATGGCTTCTACTAAACGCCATGTATAAAACTCACTTTTAATGGAAAATTATCCTCTGAATAAGGGCCAAAATGAAGGAAAGAGAAGACCAGTCGTTGGAAAGGTAGGGATTACTAAAAGCAAACTGCCTACTTAGGTATTTTGCTATGCTTTAGAAATAATTTATGTAATCTTGGGACATATTACTTGACTCTGAATAATTCTACTTATTCATGAAGGTGTTTTACAGGTATGTTCTGGCACAATAATCTCTCACATAAATAAAGACACTGTTCTTAGTACACACAGTAATTTTGTAATGTATATTGACTTTTACAAACAAAACAGTAACATTCTGTAAAAGTACTTAAAAATCATTAGTAACTAGACTATACCCAACAAATTATAAAAATAATGCATCTGTCAGCCAGTATCTTAATTTCTGCACACAATACGAACCCTTCACAAAGTTATTATCTACATACAGATGAATGAAATTAAAAATAAAACCAATCATGTTTGTTAATATGAACTCGTTTTGTTTCCATTAAATCAGAAAATTTTCATATAATATTAAAGGGAAAAAAATCCAATTTAATTCTATTCCCTACTCTGCCAGTCCCATTTCCCTACAAGTTTGACTTATGACAAAAAAGCTTATCCCATAAGTCTCTGGCAATAGCCTAAGTAAGCCTTTGCCATCTCTCCTGAGAAAAAAGCATTTCATCTCATCTGATACTCTTTTCAGAATTCCTATGTCCTGTTTAAACGCCAAGTGTTCCAACCATCAAAAATAAATTTTCACTGAACAAAAAAGCCCACCTGATGAGGCCCAGCACCTTATCAGATCTGTGACCAGTTGCTAGAGAACAGGTGGAAAAGTGTGCATTGTACTAGATTCAGTTAATTAATGAGGCATTAAAACTTTGGACAGTATAACATCCAAACCTAAAGTTGTATGCATATTCCACCAGGCTAGAATATCCACTCTTTGGTCAATTATACCTCCAAGATAGGAAAATAAATGGAAAGTTGCCCTAGCATTAAGTTAAAAAAATAAGAAAAGAAACAATGAGAAATCCCTCTCCTTATCAGTGTATTATACAACATAAGGACATTGAAGTTACATGAAATAATATTGTTTACATGAAGTTTCCATGTACCACACTGAGAGAAACTAGACTTCTCAAAGACAGCTCACAAAGGTTCCAGTTACAATGACACAAGAGAGTATGTCACATTTCTTCCAATCAGATTCTGTAGACTGAATTAAAAAAAAAAAAGTCATTAAAGAACAGCTGTAACCTTGAATGTTTTAATCTAAAGGGAAACTATTTTCTCAAAATATATTACTTTGAGAGTTTGATCAGGTTAGATCCATTTATTAATGGTAAAAGCAACCATGGCAAAAGCAACCACAACTCATTCTTGAAAACAAGAGAAACTTCTACATACAAACCTGGTGGGTTTTTCTTTTTTTTTTCCCAAGTACTAAAACAAAGTTAAATTTTGTGTTTTTGAAAATAATGAAAGCTAGTTCCATTCATGTAATGTCAAGTAACTTTCAATTAACAGAATCATTCATATTCTTATATTGTCTTATAGTATATCTTATTCCTAATGAGAAAATGTACCAAAACCCTAGTGCTAGCCCTGAAACCTTAAACCAAACCTTGCAGGATAAAGACTGAATGTTGGTCGAGAAGGAAAGACAGATGGAACCATGCATCTTTCATAGGGAAAATGAAAATTATGAGCAAGATGGCAGAAATGTTAAACCCGTGGGTTTAAACACATTTTGTTTAAAAAAAAAAAAAAAAAAAAGCTAAAACAAAAAACCACACACACAGAAATTACAATACAATGCAAACCATCATATCTATATTTTCTATTAGCTGGTGAATCTGTTACTAAACTTTCAAAGAAAAAATCCATTTAAGCTTTTTTCTATTTTAATCCATAAGAAACACTCAGTAACAGAGCATTTGTTGCATATTAATGGATGTGTGGTTTCTTGTGCTTTCCATCCAAATTAGGAGTAAAAATCCCCAATTACTTTATTTTCAATGAGATTTAATTATAAAGTTATATTAAACATCTACACAAAATCAATCCTTTCTTCAGCCAAATTCTTTATGAAAATACTAATAGTGAAGATTCATGATGTTGTGTGAAAATGGTGACTCATAACCATGTAGACTCAGCTATAGATTTTAATTCACAAATATATATATGTGCCTTGTGTATGACAACTGTACGAAAATAGTCTCAAAAATAAAGACAATACTTGAGACACAAAGCAACCCATTCTCCCTGATCTTGCATCCTATTACAGGGAAAATAAGTCTCTGATGCTTCATAAATACTCAAAAGTTCGGAAGGCCTTAACCATGCATAGTCTCCGCATAGAAACACCCCTTGAAGCTTCTGGAGGTTCAGGCTCTGGAAGAGCTGGGCCTTGCAGTCAGTTATGCTAATTGTGTCCTATCTTCTCCAGATCTGGGAGTTTTCTGACCAGAGCCTGGTGGTTCATCTTGATGCTCGCAAGGAGTCCCCCTTCAACGCCATCGGAACCAGTGTAACTAATTTCTTCACCACGCAGGGTAGTCATTTGCCCCCCAAGCGCTTTTAAGATGGCATTGCCAGCACATATATCCCACTTCTTGATGTATGTCACATGGATATACAGATCAGCTTTTTCTTGACTCTTATCTGGCACATCTAAGAGTGCCAAAACTTTATAACCTAAAATAACAAACATAGGATTTTGGTTACTGTTTGCAGGATTTTAAGAAAGCAACTTACTTTTTTAAGAAAGCAGCTTACACTGTGAAATGTAACAGCAGGGGTGAGCAGGAGGTCTCTGTACTATTTTTGTAACTGCCCTCTACATCTAAAATTATTTCAAAATACAAAGGTTTTTAAAAAGTAACAGCACAGACATTAAACTCAAATGAGCAAAAATACACTGCAAAGTAAACGTATTAAGCTAGTCTCAAGTATAACCAAGTACATGTGCCTGTAACTTTTTAAATCTATTTTTTGGTTTTGGTTGCTTTTTATGGAATGAAACATAGTATGTGTCATTTCTGTGGAATGACATATACTGAAGCTAAACACACATAATTTTCACTTTAATGTCGAGGCAGGATGATTTGAATGGAGAGAACAAACAGTAACAATACCATTTAAGTCCTTTTATTAACAAGGTGGGTTTTAAACAATAAAATAATAAAACAAATGCAGAAGAAACTGGGTCTAGAATCTAGTTTAATCCATTCTTGGTATTTTGGACATTACTAGCTAACCTAACAGAAAACCTACAAGGAAACAATGAAGTCATATGAAGGAAGACAGATACATGCAACCAACATATTAAAATTATTAGGCTTAAAAGTTAATAAGCTTTACTTCTCTTTTTATTACTGTGTTGATAAGGTTTTCATACACAAATGTTTTCTGACTATAATTTGCTATTTATCTGGATTAAAACGTCTGTCGTGATGAACAGCACTCATAACAGAGGTCAGCAAACAACAGCGAGTCAACCTAGGCCCTAACCTCTTTCTCTGCGGCCCTCAAGCTAAGAATGGTTCTTATATTTTTAAAGGGTTGTAAACAAACAAACAAAAATCAAAGAATAATATGTAACAGAGACTGTACATGGCTCACAAAGCCTGAAGTATTTACTACCTGGCCCTTTTACAGAAAGCCTGCTGACTGCCGACTTAATACATGTAGGTATACACTGGTACAGAATCAACATGAAGCTGGGCAGGCACTAGACACTCTGGTTCATCCCAGCCATGGTGCTGCCTTGGGACAAGCTGTGGAGTTCAGGGTGTTAAAAGTAACCCAGAGATCAGCCATCCTAACAGTCCTAGGAGATTCCTGGCATCTTTCTGCCATAAAAAGCATCCTAATGAGTTTGATCTTTCCTCTCCTCCCCAACAGCCCCACAGTTAAACTAATGGGACAATTATTTGGTAATCACACTGTATATGAAGCATTCGTTGATGGCACACCACTGATGGGAAAATGCTTCTGTGCTATTCCAGGGTCCGGGCATCACCATTGTGAGACTCCTTCTTTCTTATAAGAAGGCCACTGCGAGTGAAAACCCACCCTCAAGGTTACCAATTAGGAACCAGGCCTGCCTTTAAAGAACATTCTCCATTCTCACATTCTTCCCTGCTTGGGACAACCAAGCTAGTCTCCTGACTCAAGCCTGGACCCTGCTGGTAACATTCCGTGTGAGCGGAAGTGAGCAGGAACATACCAGCACCACCAGCAGGTATAATTGTAGTCTGGTTTCCGAAAGTCTGAAGAGCAACCTGTTTGACCATTCCTGAATGGGAACGGGACACAACAATCCTTGGAGTCTTCTCATTGTAGGAAGTGCGGGCTTTCACATTTGAACCACCACCTACCATTGCCCAAGCTGAAAAGCAAAAATAATACCCATTAATAACTTTGGGAGTATTATGGATTCAACTGTGACCCCCAAAAATATGTGCTGTAAATCCTAACTTGTGGATGTAATCCCATTTGGGAATAGGACTTTCTTTGTTATGTCAATGAGGCCATATCAGTGCAGTGCGTGTTTTAAACCAATCACTTTTGAGATATAAAGGAGCAGATGAGGCACAGAGACAAGGAAGCACAGATGGGGAAAGACTGATGCCACTTAGAGACCACCAAGGAACTGAGGAAGAGAAGCTGAAAGAGACAAAGATTTTCCCCCAGAGCAGACAGAGAACCCCTCTAGAGCTGGCACCCTAAATTCGGACTTCTAAACTCCTAAAACTGTGAGAAAATAAATTTGTTTGTGAAAGTCACCCATTTGTGGTATTTCTGCTATAGCAGCACTAAGAGACTAGGACAGGGAGACACTATAGGTTTTAAAACTAGATGTTAGAGTCTTCAGAACTGAAAGTACCAACTGACTGAAAAAACATGCTCTTTCACAGATTTGCATTTTTTTTCCAAAAGAGAAAGCTTTATATTTTTCTGAATACAAAACAATGTTTACATTTTTTACATTAAAATAGGTATGTATTAAAGTTAAAAAAAAAAAAATCCCACATAATCCTGTCCAGCCAGATATAATGACTATTCACCATTTTGCTTAAGGGCGCCTTGGCTCCAGAGCTCCCTGTGAGGTGTCACCTGAGACTACACTGGGATTGCACTGCAATCCAACTTCTCCTGCACCCAACCCCACTTCCTTTCGCCTTTCACACATTTGATCCTAACAGCACTCCCCAATAAACATCTCCATCTCAGATGCTATTTCCCAGGAAACCCAATCTATGATATATGTACAACTAACTTCCTGGATAATTCAGATTTTAAAATTGATTTTTCTCCTCTACGTTCATGGTTTCACTTATCTGCATATTGGCTCAAGTTCCTAAGTGGATTTAGAAACATAAAACAGTTAAAGAGGTAAGAGAGTTTTACTTGTTTGTTTTATCAAAGGAGTACAAAAAGATGTCAAAAGAGAACAGAAATTGTTTCAAAGGAAGAGGGTACCCCTGAGATGGCTTGAAATGTCTTTTTAGTTTGGAAGTTTTCTTCACTGACTACACTACAACTTCCTCAGAATTCTTCTAATTGGATTGTTGTTCTGGTGCTCGCTCATGGTGGTATAAAATACAGTCTACCATGCTAGCAATGAAAGCTGCTTCATTACCAGCTTTCTCCTGGATGAAGGAAAAAATAAAAATTCAGCAGGGTTTGTGTTTCTGAGTTCCCCAAGGATGATGACAGTCTCCCAGGATCCTCTCACACTTTTTTTCAAAACCATACAGAGCAGCAAGGAGAACAAATAAAAACTCCCGGAAGCTAAACCTACAGTTAGCAGGGGACAGAGGAGGGCTATGAGCATGAATTTATGAGAAAGCTGGGAGTAACCAGCGAAGATCAGCAGAACAAGGCTGGAGCCCACCCCAGTGTGGCAAGAGGTCAGATGTGCCAGGAGGTCAGAAAACTCTACAGGGTGGTAGAAGTCAGGTAATTTCAGCTAGGATTTCTCCCCAGAAGGAAAATTTAACTAGGAACTACTGAAAGTGGGCCTATTATATGGCAACAGACTGTCAAGAGGAAGCTTGGAGAAGATCTGAGACCAAAAGTGCTGTCTTGAGAAAACACTGCAGGGATGGGGTGGGGAACAGGAGAGACAATTTGGAAGACAGTAACTAGAGAAGGGGTTGGAGAAAAAGGCCCTACTGAAACAAGACAGGATGATCAAGGAAATTAGAAGAAACCTGAAAACAAAAAGATGCTGAAGACAAGGCATTCCCTTCACTAACAGAAAGAAAGCTTCTGAACTGAGAAAACTCAAAGTTACACCAATTTCCTTCTTGTCACAATCCTCCCACTGATTCCACAGGAGCTGGCCCAAATATGAATAAAAAATATAAAGCTGCAGTGTCCATTCAAAGATATAAGGAAAAGCAGAGAATGAAGATCCAAACATTTCAGGCTACCTCAAAATTTCCATGAAGCAGAGGAAAAGTATAACACATGATTAAGAGTAAACAACTGACAATATGAATGTTATGAAACAGAAATGCAACAATTCAGAAAAGATGGACGAAAGATATACACGTGAAATGGAACTCACATAACAAAAGAAAGGAACTGAAAAAAGAAAAGGACATGATTACTGCAGAAACAGGACTAAATCACAGGTTACACAAAAGTATAGCAAACAATTAGAAAAGCAAAGAAAAAGAAACAAGCAGATGGGAGAGAAAGTGAGAGATATGGAAGCCAGTGAAAGAAGAGTCAACATGCATACATTAGGAGTTCCCGAAAAAGCAAATAATGAAATAGGAAAACAGAGCTAATCTTTAAAGTAATGACTCAAGAAACTGTCTCTGAAATAAAGGAGGACCTAAATGTAAGCAATGAGAGAATATACTATGTACCTAGCAAATCTATCCAGAATGGTCAACTCTGAGATGTAGCATAGTTACGTTACCAGCCTTTCAAGATAAAGTCCTTTGGCACCCTAGGCAAAAAGATCAAGTCACTTACAAAGGAAAAAAAAAAAAAAAATCAAGTTAGTATCAGTGTTTTTTGCCAACAAGATTGAACACACATACATACACCAGTTCAACAGCTTTTACAAGCAGTCAAGAAAAAAGGGTGAACCAGAGATTTGAAACTATTCAAGAGGTCTTTCAAGTACACTATAGAAAAAGTTTCTAGCATGTTAAGAACTCAGGTAACATCACATCCATGAGCTAGCTCTTCTTAAGTAATCTATTAGGGGACAAGCTATTCAACCAAGACATGACTGGGGAGCCCTCAGCAAGAGAACTGTTGATTAGCAATAAGTAAATTTAACCATGGATCTAAGAGGAAACCAAAGATGGGAGTAACGGTAGAAGAACAGGGAGTAAAGGGTGTTACCTCATAGTTGATTAGTGAGAGTCAAAGGATATTAAAAGCTGACAAGCTGAATAGCAGAAGTTAAATAAGAACAGAAAGATAAACACCAAAAAAGATAAGATTGACTAAAATGAAATGGTTGTCAAAAAGAAAACTAAAATAAGCTAATTTTATTGTTGCTCATATTAGACAACCAACAGAGACTGTCTAAAGAAAAAACAACCATATAAAGATATATCACGAGAAAGTATATATAAGGGTATTAGTAAAAGTGAGCAACCGGAGAACACATTTACTGAAAAAACAGTAACTAATTGTCTCGAACACATTAAAGGCAAAGCATGAAACAATTATCCTGCCTTTCTATTTCAAGTAGGAACTATACTTTGAGGTAAACAACTCCAGTTAACAGAGAAAGTTCTCTATAGAAGAATTCCAGCTAATATATGTAGAAGAAACAACAGAATTAGAGAATCACATATTAAAATATTTCTAATAGATCTTAAAACTATTATGTGAAGGGCTTAATAGAAACTGGATCTCAAATGGTGCCAAAATCTCTCTTCAGATTACTTTCTGGCAGCAAGGGAATCAAATAATTTTATAACTGATAGGTAAGTTAGGACCACCTTAACCATCTTTGCATCATTAGTAGTGAGACAATGAGGCATAGGAAGAATAACTACAACATATTCTTGACAAAAAATGTTGAACCTCAATCCAATCAAAGCTTTAAATATAATTTAAATTTTGTGTAGCAAAAACAAGGTTTAAAAAAAAAAAAAGTCACACGATACCCTAGGAAACAATCACACAAATCCAAAAGGTGGGACATTCTATAGGACAACCAACCCGGTCTCTTCAACAGGTCAATGTCAGGGGAAAAGGGGGGTTGGAGGTTTTTTTAAATTAAGAGAACTTAATAACTCAACAAGCAAAAGCAATGTTCGTGACTTGACTGGATCTTGATCTGAAGTAAACAGCTGGAAAATCCATTTTAGGTACAACTGGGGAAATGTGAAGATTAGATGACATCAGGGAATAACTGTTAATTTTGCTAGTGTATTAACGGTACTGTACTTACACAGAAAAATGTCCTTACTTTTTAGAGATGCACACTGAAGTATGTAGGGGTAAATTTCATAATCCTTGTAATTTACTTTAAAGTACATAGCCTCTCCCTCCCAAGAAAAACCAAACATATAAAAATGTTATCAACTGTTAAATACAGATAGAGTATATATGTATTGATTATAATTTTAAATTTGTTTGAAATTATTCAAAATAATAGTTAAAAAAAAAATGAGGAAGAGGAAAAGACCTAAATTCTTTTTACAAATGTTCAAAAACCACGGTTTTTCTAAGAAGTAAATTTACAATGCTGTATCTCTAGAGGTCAGTATTGCATAAGAGAATAAAAATAGTACATTTCAGTAGATGCCAACCAGAATAAGTTTAGATAAGAATTAGTCTCTTAATATTTTTTAAAATATATTTCATGTAATATATAAACTCAATGCATTCAGTCATAACACTTACCTGGACATAATTATTTCAAGTGCCTTAAAAAATAAAGTAGGTCCTTAGATAAATATAAATTACTGATGATGAGGTAATAGTGATGAGGTAAAATAGCAGCTACAAAAAGTGTTATTCTATTTGTAAGATACGCTAAAAAGCCCAGTAGGACATAAAAAGTGGTTGGTACTTTGTCATATACTGGAGTTTCAACATTAAGAGGATGTATCACAACACACAATTTATAGCACTCAGGGTGTTTACCATGAAAGCATTGTAAAAGGTACAAAAAGGCCTTTATTTAGCATAATATATCTAATAACATGGACCCTACACATAGAGTCCCAGGACAACATTAAGCAAATTTCAAATACTCCTCAGTGCAGAATGATGTTGTAAAACATGCACTGAACCTAAAAGGCCAGAATATGAATGCAAACCACTATCTGTGGGACCTCAGGGAAGTTATTATTATTTCATTCTTTGCTGCAGTGACAATGACAATGATAATCATGACAGCTATCATTTATGGAGTATACAGTATATATGCAGCACACTGGTACAGTATTTCAATTACTTATATGGAATAGGTGTCCACACTTCTCAGTTGAGAAAATTATGTATTATGTGCTTAGAACAGCACCTGGCACATACAAATTGCTATATAAGTGCTAGATATTTACATATACAGTGACTTCCCTGTAATAGTCAAAAGGGCCCTATATTTCTTCTCAACAGTTTATGTTTTAACAATGACTTTTATATGATATCACCCTCTGGCTGGCCCATGACCTGCAACATATTTGACTACTCTAAGAAAGGCTTGGCAGTAGCTCTGAGGCTCCTCTCTCCACATTTTCTATATCCTTTCTTCCCTCATCTCCGTATCTTTCATTGTATCTGCACTGTAATTTCTATGCTCAAGTCTGCACATTTCTCTCACCAGGCTTTAAAGGAGGGTTTTAAGACGACCTGATGCTCCTTGATGAACTACTATCATGATGACCTTGAAGACAGATTTTTAGCAGAATCTGTACCACTTTTTCACTCTATTCACAGTGAGCTTTGTCTCTATCTCTTAAGACCTCTTGGCATATTTATTTTTTGAAAATCATAGAGATCCACAGACACATATAGAACCTTTCCTTTGTCAACAGGTTGTTGCTAAAAAGAACACATCAAAGCACATGACTGAGGGCCAGAGGATTCTTACCAGGTTCCAACAGTGACAAGGAGGCCTGGTGGCACAGTGTTTAAGCACTCCACTGCCAACCGAAAGGTCAGCTGTTAGAAGCCACCAGTTGCTCCCTGGGAGAAAGATGTGGTAGTCTGTTTCCATAAAGATTTATAGCCTTGGAAATCTTAAGGGGCAGTTCTGCTCTGTCCTGTAGGGTAGCTATGAGTTGAAATTGACTCGACGGCGACTGTTTAGTTTGAGTTTTCCACCAACGAAGATAATATTTAGCTGATTTAAATGCGCATACTTCCCAACTATGGATATTTTAATCATAGCATTTATGATTCTAACAGAATAAAGCTTTTGAGTTACTTCCCCTAAAAATTTTACAGATTATTAAAGATCAAAGTTACAGATTATTAAAGATAAAAGTTTAAAAAGCAAAAATTTCTTGACATGTTTTTCAGTCTAAAATTAATTCTCTTATGTTCATAGATTTTAATTTATTGTATACTATGTATTTATTTTGCCTTATTAAACTACTTCTAAGAGGGGTTAACATTAAACAATCATTAAACTGTACAGATTGTGTTTATTATATAAGTATTATAATAATTTTGCTAAATACTGTTAGTATTTTGGCATATTTTCTTCAAGTCTTTTCCCCAATAAACTTGTTTTCTGACTCCTACTGTGGTAATCATATTAAACATACTAAAATTTTTATATGCTGTCTTTTTTTCTTTTAATACTATAAAGCATTTTTTAAAATACTGCTGCACAGTTCAGATGTTGTAACTTATTTTTAATAGCTACAAGTTTCCATGAGTAGATATACTAGACTTACTTATACATTTATACATTAGGTCATTAAATACTAACCAAGTATCTCTTGTTTCTAAGAATTGCAAACTCACAGAAATGACTCTAAGTCTGATAAGAATTTTGATCAGCTTTGCCCCAACTGCTGCCAATAACTGTAATATCTAGTTCCCTCTATGGTCAAATATAGCTAAAATCTGGTAAACATTCAACACTTGACAATTGGTACTTTGCCAACATCAATATACAGTCTAGATCTGAAAATAACAGTCCAAAAGGAGGGCATAAGCCAAACAAACCATTGTTCCAGGAATGGAAGGCCAACCTACACATTATTATAGGCTTATTGATTCTTTCAGAGTATTTGTTAACTGGCAAGCATCTTTATGCTCCAGTACACTGGGCAAGTCTACCTCATTACTAACTAAAAAGACACTTTTGGAACACAACTGGATCCTAAATCAGAGACTTTTGGCTTCTTTAAGATGGTAAGCTTACTGGGGAAATATATATTCTTATGGAATAAAGATTTTTAAAATTGGATGTTTTATTATCCCTATTCTTCTCTTGTAACCTCTGCCCCAACCACCCCATATGAACAGATGTGGAAACCAAGTAAAATGTAAATCTATTTGCTTATGCAATACCAAAATTTCTCACTTCCCTTACTGAGGTTCTTTACAGAATTTCAATTCCCTTTGAAGTAGTGCCTTTGTAGCTAAGGGATGCCATATGATATTTGGCCAATGAGATAAAACCAAAAAGAAAACCAAACCCACTGCTGTCGAGTCGATTCCAACTTGTAGCAACCCTACAGGACAGAGAACTACCCCATAGGGCTTCCAAGGATCACCTGGTGTATTTGAACTGCTGACCTCTGGTTAGCAGCTGTAGCACTTAACCACTACACCACCAGGGTTTCCATAGCAGAGGTTTAATGGATAATTTCAAGTTTTTGTTTTCCTAATAAAAAGAATATCTGGGAGAGATCTCTTTTTGTCCCTCTCCTTCTCCCTTTCTTCCTGTCTTAGAAGAGTCATGGTAAATGGAAGCAGTCACCTTTGTGAGCATGCAAACAAAAGCCATATTCTAAGGATTGCAAAGCAAAAAGAGAGGAAGCAGGTCCTTAAAAGTATAAGGCCGCTGAGCCAGCCCTGCCCTTTGGCTCTCTTGTTATGTGAGAAAAAGAAGTCCCTTACTTGTTTAACCACTGCAATCGCATTTACATTACACGCAGCTAAATGCAATCTCAACTGACCTAGAGAAGGCAATGAAGGACAGTGTTAAAAGAATGAAAGAAGGCTCCAGAAGACTTAAGCCCTATACTTAACCTTTTTATGCCTATTTCTTCTTTCCCTTATTAAAACAAAAAAAAAGTCACTATAATTCTTGTTTTATATTATAAAAAAAAGACACTAACAATGTCTTTCCTTGTCACAGAGAGTTACTGAAAGGTTCAAATGAGACAGCATTAAGTATACTGCAAATTGTTAAACACTATGCAAATGTTAGGAATTATGGAGTTACTATTAAGAAAGCAGTGTGACACACTGATCTGTACAAAATCTCTGGGGCTGGTTCTGCCCCTAGGTTTGCTGGATGATCTTGAGGAATGTATCAAATTCCTAAGTCTCATTCTGGCACTTGAAAATGAGAGTACTAACAGTAACTGTGTTCCTCCCATACAGGCCTATACCAAGGATAGCAGTATTGCTAAACTGTACTCCAATGCTCACTTTCCATTTGCTCCTTCAGTAAGAGAATCCCTGTATTTTAGCTTAGGTGGCCACTGAAAATAAAGACTGCATTTCTTCACCTCCCCTGCAGCGGGGTTCTAGCTACTTTGGATCAGTGAGATGTAAGGTGAGTGATGTGTGTAACTTCCAGATCAGTCCACTAAAGTGGGAAGTGTCCTCTGCTTCTCTCTCTTCAACTTCTCCACTGGGTGGCGTGTGGATGGAGTGGTCAGCCATCCGGAATCATGCAGAGGAGGACAAAAAAACATTAGCAGAACAAAGAAATGAGAAACAGCAGCCTGTGTGCCTGTCCTGGGAGTTGCCCTAGCAGCCCTGGACTGCTTGCATACAGGCTGTTAGTGAAGAGACAAGCTGTTTTGTTCAACCTTCTATATTGTGGTGTCTATTACAGCAGCCTAATTTGTATCCTGGTCAATTTAGTAAAGATTAAAAGAAATCCGTGAAAACAATCCACAAATCATAAAGTAATTATGTAATTAATTTTAAGGCATATTATTACAGCAACTACATAAATCTTTTGCAGTTCATCAAATTGTCAACTTTAAAGACTATCTAAATTACCAAAAGGAGATAAAAGGTCAGATAGCACAAAGCAGATCTGGCTTTGAAATGCAGAGACATCAAATTTATGTCTAGCCTATCTCAGAGGAGCTAGGATTTGTAATCCAAGGTTTTTCTGCAAAGCAAATAAATTACTTTTAGAGTGATCCAAAATTAACCCATCTATTTCTCCCCACTTGACAGACAGCCTCCTGTGTTGTGTCAGCTGCACAGGAGACACAACAAGAGAAGGCCGGAGCAAACTACCATACAGGATGCCTGCATTCTAATGTCCTAGGGCTCCCATCAAAGTTACCACAAACTGGGTGACTTACAACAACAGAAATTCATACTCTCCTAGTTCTGGAAGCTAGAAGTCCAGAATCAAGGTGTTAGCAGTGTGGGTTTCTTCTGTAGACTCTGAGGGAGAATCTATTCCATGACTGTCTTAGCTTCTGGTAGTTAACCAGCACTCTGGCATTCCCTAGTTTGTAAAAGCATCACTCCAATCTCTGCCTCCATCTTCCTCTTCCCGCTGTGTCTGTGTCTGCATCCTTTGCCGCCTCTTACATTCTCACTGGATTTAGGGCCCGCACTATCCAGTATGATCTCATGTCAATCCTTACCTTAACTGTATCTGCAAAGACCTATTTCCAAATAAGGTCACATTCTGAGGTTCCAGGTGGACATGAATTTTTTGGGGGACACTATTCAAATCACTCTACCTGGTCATCAGGGCTGCTCTCAACACTGGTAGAGTGCATACTGTCACAATCAGGAACTTCATCATCTTAGAGAAGAGTGGAGCTAAAAGGGTTATTTCATCATCTTTGCCCCATATTTCTGATGGATGTTCACACAAAGTATGAATCTAGGAAAACTGGAAGTTGCCAAAATCGAAATGGAACACATAAAGATTGATACCCTAGGCATTAGTAAGCTGAAATGGGCTGGTATTAGCCATTCTGAATCAGACTATCATATGGTCTACTATGCCAGGAATAACAAATAGAAGAGGAATGGTACCATGTTCATCATCAAAAGGAACATTTCAAGATCTATCCTGAAGTACAACACTGTCAGTGATAGGATAACATCCATATGCCTACAAGGAAGACCAGTTAATACAAATATTATTCAAATTTATACACCAATCACTAATGACAAAAATGAGGAAACTGAAGATTCTTACCAACTTCTGCAGTCTGAAATTGATCAAACATGCAATCAAGACACGTTGATAATTACTGGTGACTGGAATGTGAAAGTTGGAAAAAAAGAAGGGTTGGTAGTTGGAAAATATGGCCTTGGTGACAGAAACAACACTGGAGATTGCATGGCAGAATTTTGCAAGACCAACGACTTCTTCATTGTGAATATGTTTTTCAACCACGTAAATGGCGACTATACACGTGGACCTCACCAGATGGAATACACAGGAATCAAATCAACTACGTCTGTGGAAAAAGATGATGGAGAAGCTCAATATCATCAGTCAGAACAAGGCCAAGGGCCAACTGCGGAACGGTCCATCAATTGCTCATGTCTAATTTCAAGCTGAAGCTAAAGAAAATTAAAACAAGTTTACAAGAGCCAAAGTATGATCTTGAGTATATCCCACCTGAATTTAAAGACTATTTCAAGCATAGATTTGATGCACTTAACAAAAATGACCGAAGACCAGACGAGTTATGGGATGACATCATGGACATCATATATGAAGAAACCAAAAGGTCATCAGAAAGACGGGAAAGAAATAAAAGGCCAAAACGGATGTCAGCAGAGACTCTGAAAGTTGCTCTTGAATGCAGAGTAGCTAAAGTGAATGGAAGAAATGATGATGTAAAAGAGCTGAACAGAAGATTTCAAAGGGCGGCTTGAGAAGAAAAAGTAAGGTATTATAATGAAATGTGCAAAGACCTGGAGTAGAGAAAACCAAAAGCGAACAACACGCTCAGCATTTCTCAAGCTGAAAGAACTGAAGAAAAAATTCAAGCCTCAAGTTACAATTTTAAAGGATTCTAGTGGTTAAGAGCTAGGCTGCTAACCAAACGGTTGGCAGTTGGAATCCACCAGTCACTCCTTGGAAACCCTGTGGGGGCAGTTCTACTCTGTCCCAGAGGGTCGCTATGAGTCGGAACTGACTCAATGGCAACGAGTTTGGTTTTGTTTTATGGGTAAAATATTGAACGATGCAGGAAGCATCAAAAGAAGATGGAAGGAATACAGAGTCACTATACCAAAAGGAGGTGGCTGATGTTCAACCATTTCAGAAGGTAGCATATGATCAAGAACTGATGGTACTGAAGGAAGAAGTCCAAGATGCACTGAAGGCACTGGCAAAAACCAAGGCTCCAGGAATTAATGGAATACCAACTGAGATGTTTCAATAAATGCATTCATCATTGGAGGTGCTCACTCATCTATGCCAACAAATCTGGAAGACAGCTACTTGGCCAACCTACTGGAAGAGTACCATACTTGTGCTCATTCCAAAGAAAGATGACCTGACAGAATGTTGAAATTATCGAACTATATCATTATTATCACACCCATGTAAAATTTTGCTGAAGACAATTAAAAAATGGTTGCAGCAGGACATCAACAGGGAACTGCCAGAAATCCAAGCCAGATTCCAAAAGAGGACATGGAACTAGGGATATCCCTGCTGATGTTAGATGGATTGTGGTTGAAAGCAGAGAATACCAGAAAGATGTTTACCTGGGTTTTATTGGCTACGCAAAGGCATTCAACTATGTGGACCATAACAAATTATAGATAACATTGTAAAGGATGGGAATTCCAGAACGCATAACTGTGCTCATGTGGAACCTGTACCTAGACCAAGAGGCAGTCATTCCAACAGAAAAAGGGGATACTGCGTGTTTTAAAATCAGGGAAGGTGTGCATCAGGGTTCTCTTCTTTCATCAGGACTGAAGGAAGATCCGTTAACAACCTGCAATTTGCAGACGATACACCCTTGCTTGCTGAAAGTGAAGAGGACTTGAATCACTGAAACTGATGAAGATCAAAGACTATAGCCTTCAGTATGGAGTACACCTCAACAGAGAGAAAACAAAAATGTTTACAACTGAACCAATAAGCAACATCATGATAAACAGAGAAAAGACTGAAGTCAAGGATTTCATTTTGCTTGGATCTACGATCAACATCCATGGAAGCAGCAGTCAAGAAATCAAATGACGTATTTGCATTGGGCAAACCTGCTGCAAAAGACCTCTTTAAAATGTTGAAAACCAAAGATGTCACTTTGGGTAAGGGGTGCCTTACAAGCCACAATATTTTCAATCACCTGATATGCATAGGAAAGCTGAACAATGAATAAGGAAGACTGAAGAATCGAGGCCTTTGAACTATGGTGTTGGTGAAGAATATTGAATATACCATGGACTGCCAGAAGAACGAACAAATCCGTCTGGGAAGAGGTATAGCCAGAGTGCTTCCTTAGAAGTGAGGATGGCAAGACTGTGTGTCACATACTTTGGACATGTCATTAGGAGGGACCAGTCCCTGGAGAAGGACATCATGCTTGGTAAAGCAGAGGGTCATCAAAAAAGAGGAAGACTCTCAACGAGATGGACCAACATAGTGGCTGCAATGATGGGCTCAAACACAGCAATGATTTTGAGGATGGCACAGGACCGGGCAGTGTTTTGTTCTGTTGTACACAGGAATGCTAAGAGTCAGAACCGACTCAAGGACCTAACAACAACAAACTAATGAAAAGTATGACAATTCCCTTAAAACTGTCAGCAATACTGCTATATCATTAACTGTTTGCTCCCCCCCACCCATCACAACTCATGGTGTCACTGTGGACTTGTGACCACAGTCTACAACATCATGCCACCGAGAAGACCATGGCTAGCCCTTCTGTCAACATGCAGAGTAATGGCTGTGGTGCTGCCAAAATGCCATCCCTGTATCTCTTAGAACTAGCAAGGAAGATTATGGGCAAGGTCACTCTTGAGCTGAATGGGAAGCTCTTTGGCACAGTCTTCCATACCCCATTCCCAGCATGACCATCGCGGATCTGACCTGTTACCAACAAGGTGGGGAAGCAAGGGGTCCTAAGGCGCTCTGAAGGGTATCCTGGGCTACACAGGCATTAGCCTGACTCTTGAGAATTTCACAGTGACACCAACTCCTCCACTTTTAATGCTGAGGCTGGCAATACTCTCAACCACCACCACGTCAAGCTCTGGTATGACAGCTGATTTGGCTACAGCAATTGCATGCTGAACCACAGGGTCCACATGGAATACAAGGTATAACAGCCTTAGACCTCAACCCCAACAACGGCATGAGAGAAACAGAGAAGATCTCAGCTGCTACGGAGTCTGTACCCAACTCTAACCCCCACCACGATGAAAGGCTCTCATCTTCAACACCATTTCTATTCCCTAAAGAAAGTTCTGAAAGCCTTGCTTTGTCATCTACCATCAGTACCAATATTAAAATCCGCATTGTATCCAGGCAATAAGGTGACGTCATGGAGTGGTTGGACTTTAATAATTACTTAGTCACAGTTGAGATTCCCGTATGATGGTAAGCACTATAGACAAATGGTTCAATAATGTTAACTCCTGCAAGTTCTAGTATATTTCATACCTGTATATTCAGAAAATGGCTTATGTATTACTCCTAGCACAGGTTTGCCATTTACAGCCACACACACCATAGTAGTGACATAATTTCGAAGATCCTCTGAGAACAAAAAGAAAAATATTACACAATTGTCAAAGTAACAAAGTACAAATTCAGGATACAATGATATACTTTGTTTCATTAAAATTTATTTAGATGAAATTTAGACAACAGTCCCCTCAAACACTGATGAGAGTCCACTGATGAGAGCCAGCTTAAGACAGCAGTGAGGACAGTAATTCTGTTTTGCTACTTACTTGCTTTCTGAGTGCCTAGGAATTGACTATTTTGAATTTCAAGGTCAAATGTATATGCAATAAAACCTAAATTCTCAATATCTCAAGTAAATATTGTATTCTGGCTAAATAAATCTCCTCAATAAATGGGTGTCCAGTGGAAACCTTCCTAATGTTATTGTTGAAAACTCCCCTTCCCTGAAGAAACAATCAGTGACAGAGTGAGCCACTGTCACTGACAGGAGTGGGCCATAATACAGTGGATGGGGGGTGGGGGTGGGGGAGAGGCTGACCATCACTGATCCAGTTCAAATGTCTCACACCCCAGTGCATTAACTCAGCTGTCTTAAAATTTAATTGGAAAAGTTGTTTTGGATTTCCAAAATATCTACCTTCATGTATATACCACCTGCATTTTCAGAGAGGGTGGGGGGTTGGAGAGGGAGAGGGAGTCTAGTTCTCCAACATTTAACGGCAATCTAAAGTTTGAGATCAGTGTTTTAAATTACCTGTATACTCCTGTGTAGCATCAAGTGGGTCAATCCAGACAGTAACGCTTTCTGCTGGTACCTCTTTCGGGGTAGTTATTTCCCTCAGGATATCCTCAGGAATATTATGATCCCATAAGATAACCTCCTGATCAGCTGCATCCACATGCTCCTCAGTATTTATCTGCATCAAAAACAGCAGTTAAAAAATTTAAAAATAAGGAAAAAATTACCACCTGAGCAAACACAAAAGCAACATTTCAGATAAAATCACAAATTATAAAAAGGGAAATACTTTTTGTTTATTGTGAGGCATTGTTTTTGCAAAATGAAAATAGATTACAAAAGAAATTTCAGCAACATCTTGTCATCAAATACTGCCCAATCTAATATTCACTTGTTGACTAAACAAGACAAAAACCACCAAATCCGTTGCCATCAGGTCAATTCTGACTCATAGTGATCTGACAGGGCAGAGTAGAACTGCCCCATAGGATTTTGAAGGAGTGGCTGGTGGATTCAAACTGCTGACCTTTTGGTTAGCAGCAGAGCTCTTAACCACCAAACAAGACAAATAATCCAAAGTACAGAGAAACTAAATCAGAGACATAAGCCATTTTATTCAATACTGCCTCATCAAAAGACTTCCTCTACCACTTCATAATATATAGACACAAGAAAAATGTCTTCCAAATGTGGATTTCTGCTAGAGAGGAACACTTTACACAGGATAGACTTTGGAGTTCTGTGCTTTCTGACATGCTCCCTTGTCCAGGTAGGTCACCATGTTTATGCAGCATGTGATACCATGGCTAGACCTCATACTATACTGCCACAGTAATCAGAGCACTGACAACACATTAGTAAAAAGTCACTCGTTGTTAGCTGCTCCAGTCAGGCTCCGACTCATGACAACCCCATGTACAATGGAACAAAATGCTATCTGGTCCTGCGTCATCCCCAAGATAGGCTGCAGATGGGACGATTGTGATCCAGAGTTTTCACTGGCTGATTTTTGGAAGTAGATTGCTAGGCCTTTCTTCCTACAAAAAGTCACTAATGATAAAAATCTCACAACTATCAGAAGTCTCTGGAAGGTACCCTAAAACATCATAAATTATTACAGAGGAGGTTAGAAATAGTAAAATTCCAGAAATTAACATCAAACTACTTAAATCATAAAATAGTTCATTTTATGTAAATATCCAATTCGTTCATTCCTTTAGTCCATTCAGCAAATGTTTACTGACTGCCTAGCATATGCCAGGCACAGTTCTAGGACCCAAAGGTACAACAGTGATCAACATGAGACAAAAATGTCTGTCTTCATGGAGCTTGGATTCTAGTGAAGGAGACAAACATCAAACAAGATAAGCGAAATATATAGTACGCTGGATAGTGGTAAATAATGAAAAAATACAGCAGGGAAGGAGAGAAAGTGTGCTGCTGGAGAGGAAAGGTTACTCTTCAAGATAGGGAAGCTATGACTTTTCATAATAGTCAAAAGTGGGAAACAGCTCAAATGTCCATCAACTGATAAATGGAAAAACAAAATGTGATATATCCATACAGTGGACTCTTATTCAGCCATAAATAGAAATGAAATACTGATGCTAAGTGAAATACTTGCTAAGTGAAAATACTTGCTAAGTGAAAAAAGCAAGACACAAGAAACCACACATTCTGATTCCATTTATATAAAATGTCCAGAAAAGGCAAATTTATAGACAGATAATTGATCAGTGTCTTACCTGGGGCAGGGAGTGAGAATAGTGATTAGCAGTCAATGGGCACAGGGACATTATTAGGGTGATGAAAATGTTCCAAAACTGATTTATGGTGATGGTTGTACAACTTAGCATATTTATTAAAAATTACTGAATTGTACGCTTGAAATGGGCAAATTATACGCAAAATATGGTGCAAAAAAGTTGTTTAAAAGAGGAAAAAAAAAGGGGGGCAAGTAGGGAAGGCCTTACTGGAAAGGTGATATTTGAGTGAAGATCTGAAGGAAGTGAGGAAGAAACCGGGCAAGCACCTGGGGGAAGCACATTCTAGTCCAGTGACTAGCAAATGTAAGGGTCCTGAGGTGGGCATGTGGCTGGTGTGTTCAGAGAATGCAAGGAGGCCAGGGTGGCTAACTCAGAGTGAACCAAGAAGAAAGGAGCTGGAGATGAGGTCAGAGAGTAATGGCAGTAATGGCTGGATGATGAAGGACCTTGCAGGCCATAACAGAGACATAACCTCTATTAACACTGTGCAGAAGGCATTACAGTAAGCTAAAGGGGATGGGGGTGGGCACTATGGGAGGTATAGGGATTAGAAAGGAAGCTACAAAACCATAATATGCAGTTGATGACTGAGTATTGAGACAATCCAAAAGCTCTTGCAAATAAAGAATTAACAAGAAACTATAGCAAATTGTTAGATATAAGATGAATATTTATCAACAATTGCACTTCCAAACACTAGCAACAAATATTTAAAATATTTACTTAAAAAAAAAGAGAAAGAGAGAAACCATTTAAACTAACATCTGAAATAAAGTACCAGAAATAAATCTAGGAAAGACGTGCAACAACACCATGGAAAAAATTAAACTTTATTAAGAGACATGAAAGAAAACCTAAACAAAGAGAGATCTCATTTTAATGGATAGAAAGATTTTAAAAATGGTAAAGATGTTATTCTGGATTGAATTGTGTCCTCTCAAAATATGTATTGAAATCCTAATCCTTATACCTGTGGCTGTGATCCTGTTTGCAAATAAGGGTTTTTCTTTTATGTTAATGAGGTCATACCATTGTAGGGTGGGTCCTAAACCTCATCACTTGAGTTATAAAAAGCAGATTAGACACAGAGACACACAGCGGGGAGACAGACACTAGCTATGCCAAGGAACTCCAGGAAGGAACTCCTTGAGCTACACCCTGAATTCAAATTTCTAACCTCCTGAACTGTGAGAAATTCCTGTTCTTTAAAGCACTCACTTGTGGTATTTTTTGCTATGGCAGAACTAGATAACTAAGAGAGATGTCAATTCTCCTGTCAGTGAGCTACAGATTTTATGTACTTCCAATTAAATTCCCTACAGGTTTTTTTCCTCCTTCATGGAAACTGGACAAGCTATTTCTGAAATTTACATGGAAAACCAAAAAGCCAGGAAAAACCATGATATTTTGGTGAGCGAGGAAAAAAAAGGAGCATTGTGGTGGCATGACTTTCCCTACCAGATACCAAGACTTATTTTAATGGTAGGATAATTAAGACAGTGTGGCACTGGGAAACATTTTGGCCCACACACTTAGTGACAATGTGAGGCTACTTCAGATGAATGAAGGTTGTAGTAAGACCATGCAAAATTCACAGAACAAACTAAATGAAATTAAAAAAAAAACCAAAAAACCGTGATTCCGCAGTTCTGTAGTTTACAAAAACAGCAGTGCCAAATCTGACTGGCAACTACTAAGCCTTATGATTGAGGCTTTTGTCTTGAGTTCAAGTCAGCTCTCCATATAGTCTTAACTGAGTATAAGCTAACAAATCACAGAACAGTATTTGTTTTTTGTTGTTGTTTATTGTTGTAGTTTAAGTGATAAAGTTTACATTCAAGTTAGTCTCTTATACAAAAATTTATATATTGTCATGTGATCCTAACTGCTCTTCCCATACTGTGACAGCACACTCCTCCTTTCCACTCCTGATTTCCCATGTCCATTCAACTAGCTCCTAATCCTCTCTGCCTTCTCATCTCACCTCTTGACAGAAGCTGCCCATTTAGTCTCACGTATCTACTTGAGCTAAGCAGCACACTCTTCACGAGTATCATTTTATGTCCCACAGTCCAGTCCAATCTTGGTCTGAAGAGTTGGCCTCGGAAATTGTTTTAGTTCTGGCCTGATACAGAATCTGGGAGTCATGCTTTCCGGGGTTCCTCCAGTCTCAGTCAGACCATTAAGTCTGGTCTTTTTAGTAGAATTTGAGTTCTACACCCCACCTTTCTCCTGCTCCATCAGGGACTCTCTGTCGTGTTCTCTGTCAGGGAGGTCACTGGTGCTAGCCAGGCACCATTTAGTTCTTCTGGTCTCAGGCTGATGAAGTCTCTGGTTTACATGGCCCTTTCTGTCTCTCGGGCTAATACTTTCCTTGTGTCTTTAGTGTTCTTCATGGTCCTTTACTCCAGGTGGTTGGGACCAACTGATGCATCTTGGATGGCTGCTTGCAAGCTTTTCAGACTCCAGACGCCACTCACCAAAGCAGGATGCAGAACATTTTCTTAATAAGTTTTGTTATGCCAATTGACCTAGATGTCCCCTGAAAGCATGGTCCCCAGAGCCCCACCCCTGCGACTCTGTCCCTCATAGTTTCTGACTGTATTCAGGAAACTTCTTAGCTTTGGTTTAGTCCAGCTGTGCTGACTTCCCCTGTAGTGAATGCTGTCCTTCCCTTCACCTAAGATAATGCTTGTCTACTATCTAGTTAGGGAATAACCCTCACCCTCTCTCCCGACCCTCATAACCATCAAAGAATGTTTTCTTCTGTGTTTAAACCTTTACAGAACTGTATCTGAAAAGATCTTTCCTGAGTCAGGTTAGGGAGAAACATACGGAGCAAGAGAACAAGAACATTAGCACAATTACCTAATCCACTTTTGTGCCACTGTTATTTAAAACCTTCTCACTAACATCCAAAAAACTGCCAAACCAGTTGCCATCAAGTCAATTCTGACTCATGGCAACCCACGTGTGCCAGAGTAGAAATGTGCTCCATAGTTTTCAATGGCTGACCATTTTGGCACTAGATCATCAGGGCTTTCTCCTAAGGCGACTCTGGGTAGACTCGAACCGCCAGCCTTTGGGCTGCACCATCCAAAGACTCCACACTACTATCACACACTTATAAATTTAATAAATTCCCTATCCACCATAGTAAACAGCCTTATACACAATTGCTAAGGTCAAAACCAGGGCATCTTCCTCAATTCTTTTCCACATTCCACATCCAAAGAGTCAGTATGTCCTGGAAATTCTGTCTCTTTCTTCTAAATATGTGGCTTCATGTCTACCACGAAAATCGTAGTGAAGCCACTCTACCTCTCACTTGATACCTACAATAGCCTTCAATTGCTCTGCCCCAATAGTACATTCATTCATGCATTCAGCAAATATTTAATGACTATACACTCTGAAATGTTTTGGACATTGAGATATAATAATGAACAAAACAGACAAAAGCAATGCCTTTACACACCTTATCTTCTCAACCCAGCAATCTGTCATCTTCCTACATCAGATCATGCTGCTCCCTGCTGTAGCACAAAGATAAAATCCAGACTTCTTATCATCATCTAAAAGATAAGTACGTGATCTGTCCCCAGCAACCGTTATCCAACAACCTCTATTTCCACCCTTATTCACTGTACTCCTGGCTTACTGGTCTTCTTCTGGTCCTTCAAACGGACTAAGCATGACTTGGCCTCAGGGCCTTCATACTTGTTGTACTCTTCTGCTCAAACACGTTTAATGTCCTGCTTCTTGCCATCTAGGTCTCAGCTCAGATGACATTGCCCCAGTGTGACCTTCCCTGGCTACCATGTCTAAAGGAGCATCCCAAGTTACTGTTTCCAAATGGCATTATTTTTAATTCTTCGAAGCCCTGATTAGTATCTGAAATCATCTTATTTCTTTACATGTTTACTATCTATTTTGATCCACTAGAACCTAAGTTCCATGTGTGCAAGTATGGAGCGTTCTTCATTACTGTAGCCTCATCCTCACGGCCAAAATCAGTGCCTGGCATGAAGTAGATATTTTATAAATACTTCTTCATTGACAAAATTATTCTAAGCCACTGTGGTTTTTCATTTCTTCCTCATAACCCTCTTCCACTCAATCTACTCTTCCTCCCTCATCTCTATCTGTCACAGACCACAACAGGGAACTAAAGGAGAAGAAATTACCCTCACACTCACAAAAAGCCCATACATACAGAGACCAGCCCCAGCCAAGCCTCTGCCCCTGGCCACCCACTCTCAAAGAAGCCTATTATGGTAAGAATGAAAAATGCAGCTTTAGAGAACCTATGATTTTAGCAGGATGAGAATAAAAAGCTTCCAGAAATTAGAAAACAGTGAGTTAACCCTAGGCTACACCCAGACATAATAGCCCATCTCTCAGTTTCTGTCCACACCTGACAACTAAGTATACCAAGTACAAATTTATTTAGGTTAACTTGCCTCCTAAGGTCCTTAGGTGGCAGAAACGGTTTACACTCGACTACTAACCTAAGTGGGTGGATGGTTCAAACCCATCCATTGGTACTACAAAAGAAAAGACCTGGCAATCTGCTTCCATTAAGACTACAGCCAAGAAAACCCTACAAAATACACTTCTACCCCATAACACACGGGGTTGTCATGAGTTGGAATTGACAGCAAGTAACAACAACAACTTGCTTCCTGCGTAGACATTTGTAGCGTTCACAATATCCAGTCTCCCCCCTCCCCCTGGCATAACGAAGACTATACTTCCCACCCCCTTGCAGTCTGAGACACATGACTGGTTCTGGCCAATGAAATGTGGAAAGAAACATGGGCATGCATTAGGTTCAGGCTGAGGCAGTGGAAAGGAAGCTCTACACAATCTCCGATCTCTTCTCTTCCTCTGCCATGTTGAGATGGCAGAAACACAAATCAACAGCCTGAGTCACTGAGTCACCGCATGGTGGACAACTGCCTTGGGAAGTGTCAGGTTTCTGAGTTTAGGGAGTTGTTACCACCGCATTGCCAACAAAGTCTTTCCTAACAGTTTCCTCTTTTATATCAAAGTACTTCCAAGCAGGTAAAAGAACCAGAAGAAATCACACATCTGTGTGAATCCATTTAGTTTATTGTCCTCTAAACTTCAACACTGGACCAGCAATTTGAGAGGGAAAAAAAAGTTATAAGTGGGTAGCAGGTGGGGGAAATTTAAGAAATAATTTAGGGCATAAAGAATAGTTACGTGCAGATGTGAAGAGGAAGTACAATTAAAAGGAGGCAGCATTAGATATGGGAATAGGACACAGAATAGTAGGAATAGTTAAAAATTGTTTGAGAGTAGAAAATATTTAATCTATATGCTAGATAATACCTAACTTGGCAGTCATGTTAGTGGCCAGTAATCAAACACTTACTGAATACATAAGTTCTTAAGACAGTTTGCCTGTTTATAAATTTTATCTAATTGTATGTACACAAATACATATAACATAAACACACACAAATACATACATACATAGATACAAGTATTTAGGCTAGGTTTGTTTGTTAGGCTCCAGAAAGGGGAAGAATAGTTATTCTTTATCAGTATCATCAAAGCTCAAGAGTCCAAAACATAGTATTAGTACAATAGTTCATTTACTTTGGAGTCAAAGAGGCTTTTGGTCAAAGCCTTAAGATGGTCTAACAGTTAGTTAGTTTTCTGTGTCAACTTGCCAAGGCTATGGTACCCAGTAATTTAAATAACCAAACACTAATCTAGGTATAGTTGTGAAGGTATTTTGAAGATGTGGTTAACATCTACAGTTAGCTGACCTTAAGTAACGATTACCCTTGGTTACGTGGGTGGGTCTCCTCCACCCAGTTCAAAGGCCTTAAGAGCAAACACTGAGGTTTCTCAGAAGAAATTCTGCCTCAAGACTACAGTATTAGTTCCTACCTAAGTTTCTAGCCTTTCAGCCTACCCTACAGATTTCAAATTCAACACTGCAACAGCAAATCTAGCCTGAGTTTCCAGTCCACTGGCCTACCCTAGATTTGGGATTTGCCAGCTCTCAAAATCACATGAGCCAGCTCCTTAAGATAAATCCATATATATATACACACACACACACACACACACACACACACACACACTTATACATACATACATATATACATGTATATGTATATGGTATGAGTCCCTGGGTGGTTAAGTGCTTGACTATAGGC
Organism: Trichechus manatus latirostris; assembly: GCF_000243295.1. Classification (NCBI taxonomy): domain Eukaryota; kingdom Metazoa; phylum Chordata; class Mammalia; order Sirenia; family Trichechidae; genus Trichechus; species Trichechus manatus. The sequence goes on along the minus strand of NW_004443954.1, from coordinate 22,464,261 downwards.
TGAAAAACTGGCAGTACAACTCACCCAGAGGCACTTCAGAAGACATGCCTGGTGATATGCTTCCGAAAGGTCACAGCCTTGGAAATCCTACGGAGGAGTTCTACTCCGCACACGTGGCATTGCCATGAGTCGGAACGGACTCCATTGCAAGCAATGACAATACACACACACACACAGTAAAATCTGTGAAAGCCAGAACCTGTGTAAGGTGGAAACCTGTCAGAGAAGGAAAACTCAAATATTTTCCACTACAACAAGTGACAGAAAAGTGCTAAGGCTACACCCTGTTAAAGGTGGAAAACTTGTGAGATCCGGAAAAAACAAGGCAGTCCTGTTGAGTTATGGCTCTCACAGGTTTCACTGTATGTGTATTTCCATCCGATTGGTTGTGTTTCTCTGGAAAACACTGACATACAGAAGGTATCAACCATTTACTGTATTTCTCCATAAATCATTATATTCAAACAAGCTTTTTGATATAATGCCTCACACCATGCCCAGCACAGGGTAGGCATTTAATAAATATTTGCTAAATGGGTAAACATCCCTCTACCCATCCTATTCTCTCATCTTTTTAGAAGTCTTTTACTATCAACTATTACCTCTCAAATATATCTCTATAAACAACCATGCTCTAGTGCCTCACATCTTAAAAACATACCAAGAAAAAACAAAAGCCCACAAAACCTTCTCTTAGTCCCACAGAACACCTAGGGTACCTTCCTTAGAAGCTCAATTTCTTAAAGAGTTGTCTATTCACTGTCTCCATTTCCTCACTTCCCACCTTTTTCAGTTTTGCTTTCTCCGTCAAGCACCAAGCAAGCTCTTGCAAAGGGTGTCAATGGCCTATACACATAGTCACAATTAAGAGTATGTGTTCTCTTATCAGACTGCTGAGTTCAAATTCTAACTTCTCAAGATTTTGGAGTGACTTAGGCTAGTCACTTAACCTTTGTGAGCTGCAGTTATCTCACTGGTAAAACAAAGTGATTAATATCCTGCCCTCACAGGGGTCTTTTTTTTTTTCAATTGTACTTCAGGTGAAGGCTTACAGAACAAATAGTTTCTCATGAAACAGAAGTACACATGTTGTTTTATGACATTGGCTAACAACCCCACAACATATCAACCCTCTAACTTCTCAACCTTTTTTTTTTT
>NW_004443954.1:22443096-22463003 GCF_000243295.1 Trichechus manatus latirostris | reverse complement strand
ACAGTTACTACAAATGTTGCCCTATGACAATGGTTAACAATCTCACAACACATCAACAATATCCTTACTCAACCTTGTGTTCCCTATCACCAGCTTCCTTGTCCCCTTCTGCTTTCTGGCCCTTGTCACTGGACTCCTGTACCTCGTTAGTCTCATTTGGTTTTACGGGGCTCTCTACTCCCAGGCTGAACACCTCACAGGATTCTTAAGACTAATCAATAAAAACAGAAAAAGTTTAAAATAAAGGAAAAATAAAAAAACCTTAGCACAGTGCTTAACACAGAGTACATACTTAATAAAGATCACTGATATTTTTCTTGTTAAACTGTTTTCAGTCTTCATTTTCCTTGATCTTTCAGTAGCTGCTGATAGTGCTGACAAAGTCTCTCTTCTTCCTTGCCATCTATGTTTCCACATGCTCCTGGTTCTTTTCCTTCCTCTCTGGCCATTTCACCTTAGTTTTCTTACAGATTCATCCTCTCTACCCAATTATGAAATACTGCAGATCTTCGAGGTTTGGTCCTAAGCCCTGATTACCCTCTTTCACAATCAGTTTTAATTACCATCAGAACACTGATGACTCACAACTTTGTATTTCCAATTCAGACTTCTTTTCAGAGCGTTGGACCTGTATTTTCAACTGCCTCTTTAATCTCCTCCTTACAAATATCAAGAAACCTCTAACTTAACAAATCTTAGATGGTACTCATGATCTACCACTTCACCTTGCCACTCCCTCATCACCAAGGAAACACCAATGTGAAGGCCAGAAACAGAAGAGGCATTTTGATGTTTTCATATTCCCTAAAAACTCTCTCATGTTCTTCTGCATCTATTTTCTCTGCAACCATAATACCAATTCAAAACACATTATCCCTCACCTAAAATAATCCTCTTAACTGGTCTCCCTGTATCCACTTTGCCCCTCCCAAATTATCCTCCAAGCACCTACTCTAAGCCCTTCCAATTATTCAAAACACTGTATGTAGTTAAAGGTATACTTCAGTAGTTGAGCCTTCGGTACTTCCTTCCTTATACACTAACGGCATTTAAAAAACTTAGGCCAGTGCTTGGCATTTACTGACGACTAAACAAACCTTAGCTAGTAAAACAAGCTAAGAATAATGCTCTCAATGTCTGTATTCTGGTCCTCATCCCTCACACGCCTTGAATTAATTCATTTTTTTATTATTAAACATTTTTTTTTTTTACTTTTTGTCGCTGACTTTTTTTAATTGTATTTTAGATAAAGGTTTACAGAACTACCTTCTCATTAAACAATTAGCACACATTTTGTTTTGTGACATTGGTTTCCAACCCCATGACATGTCAACACTCTCCCTTCTCAACCTTGGGTTCCCTATTACCAGCTTTCCTGTCCCCTCCTGCCTTCTAGTCCTTGCTCCTGGGCTGGTGTGCCCCTTCAGTCTCATTTTGTTTTATGGGCCTAATCTTTGGCTAAAGGGTGAACCTCAGAAGTGACTTCATTACCGAGTTAAAAGGGTGTCCAGGGGCCATACTCTTGGGGTTTCTCCAGTCTCTGTCAGACCAGTAAGCCTGATCTTTTTTTGTGAGTCAGAATTTTGTTCTACATTTTCCTCCAGCTCTGTCCGGGACCCTCTATCGTGATCGCTGTTCACAGCAGTCGGTGGTGGTAACCGGGCACCATCTAGTTGTGCTGGACTCAGCCTGGAGGCTGTGGTAGTTGTGGTCCATTAGTCATTTGCTGTCTTTGGTTTTCTTCATTCTCCGTTGCTCCAGACAGGGTGAGACCAGTGGAGTATCTTAGATGGCCACTAACAAGCTTTTAAGACCCCAGATGCTACTCACCAGGTAGGATGTAGAACATTTTCTTTATAAACTATGTTATGCCCACTGAGCTAGATGTTCTCTGAGACCATTGTCACCACAGCCCTCAGCCCAGTAATTTGGTCCTTCAGGGAGTTTGGATGTGTCTATGGAGCTTCCATGACCTTGCCTTGGACAAGTTGTGCTGATTTCCCCAGTACTGTGTACAGTCTTTTTTATTGTCTTTTTAGTATTTTCCCTCCTCACACCTCCCCTCCCTTGTAACCCTCAAAGATTGCTTCTTTTTGTCACATGCCTTTAACAGTCTCCCAACTGGCCTCTCTCACCTTCAAATGTACAAGCCCAAAGTTTGGCATATTGTGGGCCTCAAGAAAAGTCAGCTAAATCTGGTTCCTTTAGTACTCTAAGATTAAGCTAAAGATCAAGTCCAAATTCTTTTGAGCTTGGCAACATTAAGTTGCTTCATACTCTAGCCCTTGCCTACCTTTCTAATCACTTCCACAGTAATTCTCCCACGTGCACTTTATTCAAACTTACCAGCTTACTCGAATTTACCACACTACCTCCTCTCTTGGGCCTGATCCTTTGAACTTGCTTTGTTTTGTTTTTTCCTCTGCTATAATGTTTATGGCTGCACTAATTACCTAATTGCAATCATCCAGATACTACAGAAAAGGAAACTTGAGCTCAAATAAGTTAAACAATTGCCTAGGATCAAAACAGGCTGGCAACTGGAAAAGATATCAAAGTGTTCTTTGCACTATACTAGCACTTCTCAAACTCTTCCAATGAGTACTCCTGTTGAGAGAAAAAAAGTTTAACTCCTATTCCTCAGCCTGGGCATTACTGACAAATCGGGCCAGACAATTCTTTGTTATGCTGGCTGAGCTGTACGGTGTAGGATGTCTACCCTCTACCTACTAGCTGCTAATAGCACAGTTCCTCTCCCTCCAGTTGTGACAACCAAAAATGTGTCCAAACATTGCCACATGTCCCCTGGGAGGCAAAACGCCCCAGATGAGTATATTCTTTACTGAGAAGTGAACATTAGATAGGAGAGCCCAGGACTCAGGCTAGTCCTGAAAGTAGTGGGAAGAAAGAAAGCAGGGCTTTGAACCAGTTTATTAGGTTCGAGCCCCTGCCGAGAATTTGCATTTCTAACAAATTCTCAGGGGATGCTAATACTGCGGGTTAGAGACCAATTCTGAGAACCACAAGTAGAGCAGTGGTTCTCAAAATTTATTATACATAAGAATCACCTGGGGATCTTATTAAACTGTAATTCTAATTCAGTATATCTGGGGTGGAAATGCAAATCCTCAGCAGGGATTCGAATGGGAACAAATCTGTCAGAAGCCATGGAAAGCAGTCCTGTCCCCTTTGCCCAGGGCACTGTGGCATCTCAGGATTCATTGTCCCTTAAGAAGTAAAGTGAGTGGGATATGATTTAAGCTCCTTATCAAAAAAATTGAGATAAGGATTGAAAAGCATCCAGACATTTAAGACTCTGCTTCCGAGTGTCGGGGGAGGGGAGGAAAAGAGGAAGGAATCTAGAACTGAGTCTCTATTTCTAGTCTAACTATGTTGTTTTTGTTAGGTGCCCTCAAGTCGATTCTGACTCATAGCGACCCTATATACAACAGAACAAGACACTGCCCAGTCCTGCACCATCCTCATAATCGCTGTTATGTTTGAGCCCATTGTTGTAGCCACCGCGTTAATCCATCTAGTTCACTTTCTCTTTCTCGCTGACCTCATGAAGCATGATGTCCTTCTCAATGGACTGGTCCCTCCTGATATGTCCAAAGTATGTGAGATGAAGTCTCACGATCCTTGTTTCCAAGAAGCACTATGGCTGTACTTCTTCCAAGACTTGTTCGTTCTTCTGGCAGTCCATATGTTCAATATTCTTCACTAACACCATAGTTCAAAGGCATCAATTCTTCTTTGGTCTTCCTTATTCACTGTCCAGCTTTCGGATGCGTAAGAGACAACTGAAAACACTATGGCTTGGGTCGGGTGCACTTTAGTCCTCAAAGTGACATCTTAGCTTTTCAACTCTCTGACGAGGTCTTTTGCAGCAGTTATGCCCAATGCAATACGTTGCTTGATTTCTTCACTGCTGTTTCCATGGGCGTTGACTGTGGATTCAAGTAAAATGAAATCTTTGACAACTTCAATCTTTTCACCTTTTCTCATGATGTTGCTTATGGGTCCAGGTGTGAGGATTTTTGTGTTATGTTGAGGTATAATCCATACCGAAGGCTGCAGTCTTTGATCTTCATCGGTATGTGCTTCAAGTCCTCTTCACTTTCAGCAAGCAAGGTAGTGTCATCTGCAAACACGGATCTCTTCCAGTAGGTTGGCCAAGTAGCTGTCTTCCAAATTTCTTGGCATAGACAAGTGAGCACCTCCCAACGCTGCATCGGCTTTCTGAAATATCTCAATTGGTATTCTGACAATTTCTGAAAGTTTGTTCACCAATGCCTTCAGTGCAGCTTGGACTTCTTCCTTCAGTACCATCAGTTCTTGATCATATTCTACCTCCTGACACAACTGAACACTGACCAATTCTTTTTGGTACAGTGACCCTGTGTATTCCTTTCCATCTTTTGATGCTTCCTGCATCATTCAATATTTTGCCCATAGAATCCTTCAATATTGCAACTTGAGGCTCAAATTTTTTCTTCAGTTATTTAAGCTTGAGAAATGCCGAGTGGGTTCTTCCCTTTTGATTTTCTAACTCCAGGCCTTTGCACATGTCATTACAATACTTTGTCTTCTCGAGCTGTCCTGTGAAATCTTCTGTTCAGCTCGAGGGCATCATTTCTGTCATTCGCTTTAGCTACTTACTCTATGTTCAAGAGCAAGTTTCAGAGTCTTTTCTTACACCTATTTTACTCTTTTCTTTTTTCCTTGTTTTTTTAATGACCTTTTTGCTTTCTTCATGTATGATGTCCTTGATGTCATTCCATTTGTTCATTACAGTTTAACGTGTCAACGATTCTTGAGATGGTCTCTGAAATCAGGTGGGACATACTCAAGGTTGTATTTTGGCTCTCGCAGGCTTATTTTAATTCTCTTCAGCTTGAACTTGCATATAGGCAACTAATGGTCTGTTCTGCAGTTGACCCCAGCTTTGTTCTGACTGATGTTATTGAGATTTTCCATCGCCTCTTTCCACAGATAAGTCAATCTGATTCCTGTGTTTTCCATCTGGCAATGTCCATGAGTACAGTAGCCATTTATGTTGTTTAAAAAAGGTATCTGCAACAAATAAGTTGTTGGTCTGGCAAAATTCTATCACGCACTCTCCAGCATCATTTCTATCACCAAGACCATATTTTCCAACTAGCGATCCTTCTTCTTTGTTTCCAACTTTCTCACTCCAATCACCAGTAATTATCAATACATCTGGATCGCATGTTTGATCAATTTCAAAGATACCCATGGTGGACAGGTTTCAGCAGAGCTACTAGACTAAGACAGAGTAGGAGGAAAAGACCCATAGTCTACTTCTAAAAAAATCGGACAATGAAAACCTTACGAACAACAGTAGAACACTGTCTGATATAGTGGTGGAAGATGAGCCCCTCCGGTTGGAAGGCACTCCAAATACGATGAGGAAGAGCTGACTTATCAAGTAGACTCAACCTTGATGATGTGGATGGCGTAAAGCTTCCAGGATCTTCATTTGCTGATGTGGCACTACTTAAAATGAGAAGAAACAGCTCCAAACATCCATTAATAACTGGAACAGGGAACATATGAAGTATGAATCTAGGAAAATTGGAAGTTGTCACATATGAAATGGAACACATAAAGATCAATATCCTAGGCATTAGTGAGTTGAAATGGACTGCTATTGGCCATTTTGAACCAGATAATCATACGGTCTTCTATGCTGGGAATGATAAATTGAAGAGAAATGGCATCACATTCATCGTCAAAAACAACATTTGACGATCTATCCTGAAGTATAACACTGTGAGTGATAGGATAATATCCATATGCGTACAAGGAAGACCAGTTAATGTGATTATTACTCAAATTTATACACCAATCACTAATGCAAAAGAAGAGGAAATTGAAGATTTTTACCAGCTTCTGCAGTCTAACAATATAGGGACAAAAGAAGTAGCTCAACATGACACCAACCCTACTTTGACACTGAATAGGTGAATACAACCACCTCTATTCCACCAATCACCATCCAACATAATCACTAAAAACATACATGCAAACATTCAAAAAGTCACAAGAAAACACAAAAATTATTTTATATTAAAGCAGAATCTTCAACATCTGCAATTCCAAGAACTGGTCTTTTATGTTTAAAATCTAGCTCACTACCCTTGGCAGGTATTCCATTAGCATTTGCTATTAAGTGAAAAAACAAATAACACAATTCTGTGGAAGTAACCCAAGACAAAAGGTTTGAGGATGGGGGGTGTAGGTGGCATGTGAACCTGTGCACGTGCATACACAGATACTTTTTTTAATATTTAAGAATATTTTCGTCTTTGCCCTTTAAAAAAAATTTAACTGCTTCCTGTATTTCGCTATTATTGCTTCTAAGCATCTACAATTTAATGTTTTTGCTAGGAATTCACACTGTAAGTTTTAAGTAGCCTCCTAAAGATCTAGCTAAAAATCAAGTTAGACAGTTCATATAAAATATGGCATGAAGTGCCATCAGTCTCAGACTTCCCATCTGTAAAGTGGGCATAAATAAATTTACTTAACTAAAGTTACTATGAGGATCAAATGAAGTTGTGTGGCCACTATCTGGGCACCCAGTATACACTCAATAAATGGTTATTACTAGTACTCTTGAGGATCCCTGGTGGTGCAATGTTAAGTGCTCAGCTGTGAACAGAAAGGTTGGCAGTTCAATCCACCAGCTGCTCCGTGGAAGAAAGATGTGGTAGTCTGCTTCTGTAAAGATTATAGCCTTGGATACGCTATGAGGCAGTTCTACTCTGTCCTACAGGGTCTCTATGTGTCAGAATTGACTTGAGGGCATTTTTTTTTTTTTTAGTACTGTTTTAACTATTTAGACCTTAACTTTTCTAAAACTCCTGTTTCTTCCACAAAGTCACAGAGAAATACATGTGTGTGGTATAAAACAGAAAATGATATTTCACAAGCACATTTTACGTACTAGATGAAAACACAAGATGAGTATTATTTTGTGGTGATAAAGCAGAGTACAGCAAAAGAAAAACTGGAAATGTTCTGCGTTTTGTTTGAATAGATACTTGAAAAAAATTCTAATGTTGATTACATCTGTTATTGAGCAGCCAGCCAATGTTCCTTCCTGCTTTAAAAAAAAAAAAAAAAAGGAAGAAAATCAGAGCAATAATATATTAGACTGGAGAGAGTGTTACGCAGAATATGTAATTCTAAAATGACAATACTAACTCTTCCAAGAACAAGAGTAAAAGGTTAAATACCTTCCAATGAAGCCTGGGTTTAGATTTCTCTGTTTATCTAATCAATAAAATTCTACTGGAAACAATTTTTCTTCCCACTAGCCAAACTACTGTTAGGGGACTTAAGATATAACACTAATAAGCTATTGCTACAGAGTGTTGAGCTCTTCCTCTGGAATTGTAATAAATAAAAGCATATTCAATTCAAAGGCAGCTTCATTGAAATGATAAATTCAAAAAAGTAGTAATAACAAATCTAAAATGTCTAAATTTCCCTATGAAAATGTCAACTGCTTTCCCAGAAACCTACTCAAAGAAAAGACAAGTGTTCTTTAACTCTTATTCTCTGGAGTAAATATGGATCTTTAATCAAGTGCCAGGTTGGGATAGAAGGTGCTGGGATGTACACTTCCAATGCTCCCATAAAAGGTCCCATTAAAACGGTCCAGATAAGAATACACTTAAAGTAATTAACGAGCATGCCCCCAAATGCCCTGCACATTTACAGCTCCGCAGCAACACTTGTACAGTTTTTGGCCTTTAGTTCACTACTGGCAAGCCTGCCAAAAAACGTGTACTCTACAGTCACTACCTTTCCAGTAATGAAATCATGGAAGGCTAGAGCAGAAGGGGCCTTGGGGTTCCTACTCCAACCTCTCCATTTTACAGAAGAGGCTGAGATGTGAGGTAAAGCTGATCCTCTCAGCCCTTTGGTATGTAAGCCCACACTAGAATCCAGGGTTCCTGACCCCACAACCTCACCTAGCTTTTCTACTGCCTGTATGATCGACCTTAACTTCGGTGCCTCAATTTCCTCGTCTGCAATATGGGAACCAGATGACTCACGTCTCGGAGCTGCCGGGGAGCCTAGCGCGGAGCCACGTCCGCAGGCTCGCCGCGCCCGCACCCACCTGCACGCTGGGGAAGGCGGTCTTGAGCAGGTAGAACATCTTGCGGTTGGACAGGACGTCGCCGCTGGTCATCTTCTCGTCGGCTCCCTCCCGCGTCTTCCCTTTGGATTTCTCGTGGAGGGCATTGCTCTCGCGGACGCGCCTCACCTCCTCGCCGCCACGGGCGGCGGCCAACACAGACACGGCCAGCAGCTCGCGCAGATCCACCGTGCCCCCATCGGCCGCGGGCGCCGGCCTCGCCGCGCCGCTGCCCGGCTCGCCGCCCAGGCCGAAGAGGCTGAAGCGGCCGGCCAGGAAGCCCGAGTAGAGGTGGTAAAGCACGCCGAGCCCCAGCAGGCAGAACACGGCCACCCCGAGAGGGGACAGGCGGATGCCCATGGGGGCCATAGCGCCAGAGCCGGCGCTCGGGCGGCCGCCCTCACAGGCCTCCTCAGCCAGGCGCCGCGCGGACTACACCGGCGACCGCTCCCCGGTGCCCAAGCGCCCCATGGCTCCGTCCAGGGAAAAGACTGAGCCCCGCCGCAAAGCCCCCGCCGCCACTCCGACCGACCGACTTCCGCGGGCAGCGTGGCCCCAACCCCTCCGCCAGCCACAGGGTCGGACCTCCAAGTTAGCCAACGGCCGCGAGGTGAAAGGGGAGCGTGGGTGTGTATCCGGGTTACGCGCGGGGCGTGGCCAAGGCCGCGGGGCGGGGCGAGGAATGCCCCTCCCCCTAGGGGCGTGGTCATGGCCGCAGGGTGGCCCCGTTCCGACCGCAGCCAGCAGCCTTTTCCCGGAGGCACTGGACCACGCCGGTTGCTTTCATCTGGGTGGAGGTTTTGGGTTTTCGAATTACTGCCGGACGTGGCGTAGCTGCTTTCCATGCAGGAAAGGATACTGAGTGTCTTGTAGCTACTCAAATTAGATCTCCCTTTGAACGACAATGTGTGGCTGATATAAAGCCCCAGTTGACAGTGTAGTCTCATCACTTACTCTCTGATTATTGAAGGACGGAGGAAAAAATTAAGCAGATTTAAAGGAGAGATTTGTGAGCTCTTTTTGCCGGCGCGGTGTGTAGACAGAGGCTATTAAATCGCCTCTCTGCGCAGTTCTTTCGAGGCAGGGCGGGAGATGGGTAGTGAGGAGATATTTTACTTGATTCCTTATTTTGTTGGCATCTCCAGTCTTGATCTAAACACTTACGCGTATATATTTGTAAGTACATATAGATTTTTTCCCTTTACCTCTACCTGTCAGAATAAACCATTCTCCAAGCATAATGAAAGAAAACACACCTGGCTTCTTTCACTTCCAAGGATGCCTTACCTCTAACCTCCTCCTCCTAAAGAGTGGGGTGGGGTGGGGAGGAATTGCCTGAGAGAGTCCGCTTGATATACAGGTTGTTCCAGGATGGTCGGCCTATGTAGAAAATTCAATCCTTGAGTCAATACCCGTAACCCATTGCCATCGAGTTTTTTCTGACTCATGGCGACCCTACAAGACAGAGTAGAACTGCCCCCATAGGGTTTCTAAGGCTGTAAATCTTTACAGAAGCAGACTGTTACATCTTTCTCCCCTGAGTCAATACAGGCTCTCCAAATATACTATGCAGAGTCATTGAACTGAAATAACTACTTTCCACTATGCCACTGGTCTTAACAATAATAGTGAATACATATATACTAAATTTTATTAAGTATCATAACAAGTATTAATGTTTATCTTCAATCTTAAAAGTAAATATTAAGATGTGTGGTATCATTTTAAAAGTTAGACTATTCATATAAAAGCAACTTAAAATGAAGCTTATATTAATGTTCATAAGCCAAAGCCATTGACTGGTTTTACCAAAAACCAAAAAACCAAACCTATTGCCGTCTAGTTGATTCCAACTCATAGCAACCGTATAGGACAGAGTAGAACTGCCCCATAGGGTTTCCAAGGAGTAGCTGGTGGATTCCAACAGCTGACCTTTTGGTTAGCAGCCATAGCTTTTTGCACTACCAAGTGGGCTTTAATCTTAACTATCCTAAATAAAGCTAAGTATACAGAATGGATTGTGAGCCTGCATTGCTTAGCAAGTCATAAAGAGACAGCCTGACCTCTACAGCTTCCTTAGAGTTGAGGGCATTTCTGGAATTTGCATATGGTTACACAAATACAATAAACAAGGGCTATTGATCGTTTGGTTTCTCTGCCTGTAACTTGTAACTAGCTTAAAAACAATCACAGCACAAAATCAAGTACAAATACAGATCAATGGAAGCACAGTCCCTGGGTGTTGACAGCACCAGATCTTAAGGAACTGACACTGTGTATTTTTTGTCAGTTTTTGGAAGCAACTTCCCAATTAAGCAAAGCTGCTTTCAACAGAAATCTGCAAGTGTAAGTCCCAGATTAATTATAGTAACTCAACCCAGGGAGGTATAAAGATAAAGATCAGAGTTGAAATAGGAAGGTAAGTTCAATGAAACCACCTCAAGCTGCACTGTGAAATGAACAAAAAAATATGAGTTGGGTAGTAATCATGGGGTGAAATATTAGAAGTATCACTGGTAAGTCTGGCTGAAGTTTATGAAAATTGTATTCCAAGGATATTGGAAAAGAATAGAAGACCATGTTCACTGTGGCACCATACAAAGGTCAGTGAGGCCGCTAAAATATACTAAAAACAAAATACTAAAAACTCTAGAGCATTTATACTGCTGGAATGGGATATACAAATTGCAGGAAGAAATGTCCACACAAGTGAAAAACGTGAGAGTGAGTTTAAAGATCATAACTTCAGGAGGTGCTGTAGTCCTCAGGTAATGATTGAAAGAATGAAGTGGTAATAGATATGGATACCATAAATTTTTTGACAAGAGGAAATCATTTAACTAAATGCATGTGGGACAAGGATGTTGTGTCTTAGGAAAATCTTCATAGGAATTTGATTGCAAGAAACTTGCTTTTTCAGTACCAAATTGTTAGAAGCTTCAAAAGAATGAAATTATATGAAACTAAATATAAAATAGTATTGTGAATTTGAGGCAAACTGCTCTTTCAAAAATTACCTTTTCCCTAGGTGTTGAAGAAGATGAGGACTGCCTGATATTTTTTTCTGTATGAATACTGATAGCAACAAGAATTGACATACAGTAGAAACTTCTCTAACCAACTTCCATTTCACTGGCTTGCCAGACCCATGCTCTCCACCCCTTTTATAAAACACATTTATTGATGCCCAGACCATCTGTGTTCTCATACCTCATAAGTTAATGCTCTCAGGGCACCTGCTCCCTTGCATTCCCACTAGTTAAACTTTATATGCTTCTCAAGTGTCAGTTTTATTTATTTCCAACCCTATTTTGCCATTGTGGTTATTATTAAAAATACATATCAAATTAAATATTATGTATTTAATATAAAATATGAATACTATGAAAATGTGAAAATACTAGGAAAATATGAATACTAAGCTGAATGCTTTGAAAAGATTTGATAAAGGTGAGTCACTGAAAACAAAAATTGTCATCAAATTAGGTGTTGGAGGGAAAACTATAACTGATTGAGGTAAAGAAATCATAAAAGTTCAAACAGATGCTGATTGGAATATGTTCATCAATCAAGATTAGAATATATGGTCTATAGAATCAGGTTTATAATTTATATTACAGGAGACTACATATTGCTATTATATAGATTTGTATATAACGCAACTCAAATTATGTCACCCAGAATGTAACCAGTGTTTCTCAAACTTTTTGTCAATGAGAAAAGGCAAGTAAATACATCTTCCATGTACATACAAACACGAAAGCTTCACTAAACAATGCTTATTATTGCTATATGAAATATTCTTTTATGTTTTCAAAACTTCTAAATTGATTTCATGATTCCATCAGTGGATCACTGTTGGGGGACCATGCTCTGTGGGTTTCTCATGTTTCCATACATCATGTGAGGAGAGGTGCTGATTCCTTTTGTTCCAGACAATCTTTTCAAAGATATTTGTATAGCAAACAGTCTTGGAAGACAAAAATGGTGTCTCCCTCTGAAGTGAAGGACAGTTTTGTTTCCTGTATATAACAATAAAGATAATGAATCCCTCAGTGGCAAACATCAGGCAGGCTTACTGCCAGTTATAGAAGATCCAGGTACCCATAGCTCAAAGTTTCTCTCTTGTAATGCAACCCACTGAGTGTGCAGGCATCACGTGACCTTCTTAATGTCACCCTATGGGAACTGGGGCTTAAGCAATAAGTGCAAACACTGATGCTCTGAGTGCTACAATTGCTTTGTTTCTGAGCCAGGAGTCTCGTATCTTCTGCCAACATCCACGAGACTGTGGCAGCCTAACTTGTTAGCTTGTACATAGGGTGAAATCTCAGACCCTTTACAGTCTTGACAGTCACAATTTCCACATTTTCAAAATCACTTCTGGTCTACATACGAAGTATTAGTCTTGTCCCCATTGAGATTTCCCTATGCCTTTAAGTTAAAACAAAGCTTTAAAATTAAAGGATAAGGACACAAAGGATACATTCTTAAAAACAAAGTTTAAACTTTTTCAGAGATGACCTAGAATACATGTAACTTTCTATAATTTTAAAGAAAAGTTAAACCATGGAAGTAAGATAAATTTTTTCACATGTCATGTTATTTCATATGTTTATTATTGACATGCCCACAGATTGACCTGAAAAGGTCCAATAACAAAGCCAGTTCTTTCAATAGCAAAAACCAGCTTCCAAATTTATTTCTTCATCTTAGTCCCAAAACAAATAGAAAACATCTCTTTCTGCAGTGTGAACTTACTAATACTGTATTATGATGAAGGTGTCTTCCTGAGTGACCTTTCCTTTTAGTAGAACTAAGCCTTTAACTCATCTGTCTTCATCCATGAGTCTCATTCAGAGAGAGAGGGCCTCCTGCCTGTCCTTCAGTTTATCGTAGTTAAAAAAGATAAGACATACCCAGATTGCTCTAGGTGATAGGGGTTTATATAAGACTATCTGCGGTAATGAGGGATTCCAGAACATACTCAGTAACTACCAAATCACTCTGTGTCACACTGCTTCTGAAACTGTAATGTTCAGCAGATCATGAAGACCTGTAACCATGACTCATAGTCGTGTAGAATATAAAAGCATCTCAAGTGATCCACTTTTGCTTCGTGTATCATGTTTATTCTAGCACACAGAGCTCTGCTTGGCTCACTTATATGGGCAGTGCTTCACACCGTGTTACCTGTGATGCTGGAGGCCCCTCTTATATTGACATGGGTGTCTTTGGCTCTGGTCGAGTCATTTCAGCTAGGGTAGCAGGGTTAGTTTCACTTGATATCTGCACTCAGGGCAAAAACCATAGCAACTCTCAGAAGACTAGCCTGATGTGGCTTTCCTTAGCAGAGGGCTGTAATCAGATAAGACAGTCATAGACTGTGAGCTCTTAGTGGGCAAGACCCACAGCCTAGTCTGGGTTGGTATCCCAGAACCCAGTACTGTGCTATGTATGCTCAACAAATGTTTTTTATTGTGTTTTGTCTAACCTACCTCATTTACATTGCCATTGCTCACCCTATGAATTTCTCGCTCTAGCCTCACTCATTTCTTCTTATCACTGCCTGTTTCCACAGGCTGATAGAATAAGGGTAAGTGAGAAATCTACCACATCTGTCAGTTTGTTGTACTGTGGTGGCTTGTGTGTTGCTGTAATGCTGGAAGCTATGCCACTAATATTTCAAATACCAGCAGGGTCACCCATGGTGGACATGTTTCAGTGGAGCTTCCAGACTAAGACAGACTAGAAAGACTGGCATGGTGGTCTACTTCGGAAAATTAGTCAATGAAAACCCCGTAAATCACAACAGAATCTTGTCTGATATAGTACTGGAAGATGAGCCTGCTAGGTTCAAAGGCACTCAGAATACACAGTGGCCACAACGGTGGACTTGAGCAACATTTGTGAAGATAGTACAGGATTGGGCAATGTTTCATTCTGTTGTACATGGGGTCACCATGAGTCAGAGATAACTTGATGATAGTTAACAACAATAATAAGTAACAAGTAACCTCTCAGGCACAAAAGCTTATCAAAATCTACCCAAAAGATAATAGGAAGAGAGGTAGGAGTTGGAGTTTACTACATTTAATTTAAATTGTCTCTCTCTGTCTCTTTTTTTTTTTTAATTTTGGTGAAAATATACACACCAAGACACTTACCAATACACTTTCATGTTTACAATTTAATGTGTGTATCTCTTTCCTTTTATGCTCAGGTTGCTTTCTTGCAATCTCTGAGGAGCTGTCAATTAGCAGGATTTGTCTTTGGAAATGATTGATATTCAGGGAGCAGGTCAACAAAGATGTGTCAAGCTGGTGGCCTCATTACAGTTCCTGTTCAGTGGACCAATAGTGGACAGATTTTAATGATTTATAATTCTTCAGGATGCCAATTAGGAAATGACCAGCAAAGTGCAATTACTGTAGATTAAGAATAAGGAGTCTTAGGGGATATTAATGTGACCATGCTCTTATTAAGACTACTAACATCTGTCTTCATATTTAAGAAAGGAACAAGTTGTGCCATGGGCCAGGGGTAGCAGGAGGGTATTGAGTACAAAGGGGCAGAAGGAAATTTCTGGAGTGATGGAAGTGCTCTATATTATGGTTTTGGTGGTGGTTCCCTGACTTTATTCATTTATCAAAATTCATCAAATTGAACACTTAAAATTGGTAAATTTTATTGTATGTAGATTATAGCCACTCCTCGCTTATCGACTCGGCCAGTTTCCAAAGACCAAGTCATTATGCTAAAATCAGCATTATGCGTAATGGAGAATGACCACATCAGATCACAAAGTGGAGGATGACTACATCATTACATAACTGCCAAACCACTGAGAATCATGGCCCAGCCAAGTTGACACATAACCTTAACCATCGCAACCAGTGTTATTCTCGCCTCACACCTCGGCATTTATTACTGCCAGATGTACCTCGTTAATTTGCAAAATAGTCAGGTAGTAGAGTTTTTACCTCTGTGCTGCTGAACTAAGCTCCAGAGATTATATAGAGGAGCTAATGTGAGTTTGTCATGCAACCCCCCATCCCTCAAGTCCAGCATATCTAGATGTTATTGTTTGGATCCAGACTCCTTCAAGGACGTTATATTTCTTGCATTGAGGATGTTATGCTTATTGGCCTCCTACTCATGTTCAGGAATGGGATTTTCATCAGGACTATGGTCAGCTTCAGGCCTGGAGGCAGCTTGCAGTTCCAGGATTGGTCACGTCCTTGTTTGTCCTCCTAACAACTAGGAAATGGGCAAGCTGATGTTCCTTCCTGAGAGACACATGGCATATGAATACAGATCATGAGCATGAACACAGTTGCCAATCTGGCTGCACTTGTGACCTAAGGTCCTTCAAATACTGACCTGGATAAGAAGAACTAGGGAAGAATTAGGTAAGTGAAGTCACATGTCAACATCAATCCCAGAAGGACTGGTGCACACTGATAAACAGCAAAATAGAAATGCACATTAAGGAGTTTAGAAAGGAGTTCTGGGGCTTCCGAACTGGAGCACTTAGGCTGAGCTCAGCCCAAACTTCCATGTCCAGGAAAGGGCTCCCAAGACTGAGACTAAAGAAAGAACAAAGATACATACAAAAGAAAAGAGCTTTTTCTTTCTTCCCCAGCATAAGTGTTTTTATCATGGTGGTTTTTTCAGTAGCTGGAGCTGTTTCATTCCTGCTCTATGCCTTCCCTGCCTAGCCCAATCTAAGGGTGCTTTATACCAGGAAGCCCTCCCACTTCCCACTCTAGCCTACTCCCACCATTCTATTCTCTGAATTTGTACAGCACTCATCCTTTGACTAATCAGTTTAGCACTTAATTATCTTCCTAATTATGGATGCATAATATTCCTAACACCCCACCAACTGATCTAGTCTGATGCAATCAAAGAAACACAGTCCAGAAGCGAAAGTTATTTCCCTCAAATTCACATTCTTTACTTGCATGTACTTGCATTTCTCATCCACCCACCTTTCTCAGACACTTGGTGCATGTTGGCTTACCTGGTGGTTTCTGGCTGAGGAAGGCCCTTGCTAAGGACGAGGTGCCTGAGTCCGGCTACTTGCATCCCCAAACAGGCTAGCCTATAGGCACTGGAGGCTGCTTCCTGCTCCCCTTCCTCACATCCTCTCCCCTCCAAACCTCCTGCCGTTGACCTCTGGTCCTCTGTCCTGTGGGTTGTTGAGGAATGGTTTAAGATGATCAGGGGTCACATCACCTGCCCCTCCAGGGGCTCTGGCCTAGGAAGTAGCTCCAGGTGCCTGTCCCCATTTTCAGGTGCCTGGTCGCCCAGCCAGGCCAGGCTGGAGGGCGAAGTCTGCTGTTGACTTAACTTGTATTTTAAATTAAAACTCTTTGTTTTAGTCACAGGGATGATTAGTTCTCAGGGACTTGTAATCTAGTCGTCCTATTTACTTTCTCAGTACCTGGCATGGACCTGGCCAGATATGATTGTTGATGGATTATATTATACACCGTGCCTGAAAAAAAAGGAGGGGGGGATGCCAATTGCATTAACCCTGTGCAACAGGATGTAAGACCTAAGTTTCTCATTGTTTTAGAGTTTGGGCTGACCTGTCAACCTAAGGAAATGGGCCTGAAGGGCCAACACATTATCAAGGAGTGGCTGCATCTGCCCTTCTACCCAGACTGCTGTGGGTCCCAACCAGCCTGAGCCAATCACTCCCTCCAATTACAAAGATGAGGAGCTTGATTGGGGAGATTGGGGGGCAGGGTTTCTTTAGAGTGAGTTGCTGAATGCAATGCTCTCCACCACCAAACCCCCATCTCGACCTCAAACAGAATGAGAGGGGCTTGGGTGGAACCATGGGGAGAAAAGACAGTGTGCCCTAGAGTTTAAGGGTGCAGAGACTAGAAAATTTTAAAGGTGAGAGGCTGGTGGAGACCCTGGGAGAGAGAGAGGTATACCTGAGCGTTGCCTCGCTTGTGGAGGTTGGTGGGGCAAAGGTGCTAAGTTCTGCCCTGGACCAAGTGGACACTAAAGAAAGTAGCCAGGCTGAAATGACGCTTCTGAAATGACAGTGTCCAGAGACCTGCCAGCTTGTCTGGGCAGGGCGACTCTGACAGAGAGCCTCATGCGAGGTGACGCTTCCAAGCCAGGCTTAGTATTCTAGAGAGCTACCAGGGAGACTGGTTTCACTGACTCCAAGGTAAAGGGCATAATACCTGGAATCCATTTCACTACAACAGTTAACATCTAATAGCCAAGCATTGTGCTAACTCCTTTACATCAGTTATCTCATTTAATCCTACAGTAAACCCAACTTTTACCTTGCAATTTAAATGAGAACATTGAGACTCCAAGAGACTAAATAATTTACCCAAGTTCTTAGCTCTAGTAAGTAGTAAGGATGGAATTTGTGCCTAAGTCTGCCTGCCCCCAGCACAGATACTCTTACCTGCCTCCACACACTGTCTCTTCCCAGAAAAAAGTTTGAAAAGCAAAATGCCTTATATTTCTGAGACATTCTTTGCAGTCCTTACATATATATACATAACCTGTTGCCTTCAAGTTGATTCTACCTTATAGTGACCCTACAAGACAGGGTAGAACTGCCCAATAGGGTTTTCAAGGAGCGGCTAGTGGATACAAACTGTCAATCTTTTGGTTAGCAGTCTGAGCTCTTAACCATTCTTAACCACTGTGCCACCAGGGCTCCATGTATATATATATATATAAAATATATATATTGTCTTAGTCATCTAGTGCTGCTCCAACAGAAGTACCACAAGTGGATGGATTTAGCAAAGAGAAGTTTATTCTCTCACAGTCCAGTAGGCTACAAGTCCAAACTCAGGGCATCAGCTCCAGAAGGCTCTCTCTCTCTGTCAGCTCTGGAGGAAGGTCCCTGTGATGCATTAGTCTTTCCTTGGTCTGGGAGCATCTCAGCACAGGAACCTCAGGTCCAAAGGACGGGCTCTGCTCCGGGCACTGCTTTCTTGGTGCTGTGAGGTTCCCATGTGTCTCTGCTTGCTTCTCTCTTTTATATCTCAAAAGAGATTGCATTAAGACACTATCTAATCTTGTCAACGTCATCAGTATAACCTCATCACAGTAATAGAATTTACAACACGTAAGGAGATCACATATAATCTCATAATAGTGGTAGAGTTTAGAACACATAAGGAAATCACATCAGATTACACAATCATACAACACTGGGAATCATAACCCAGCCAAGCTGACAGATATTTTTGGGGGACACAGCTCAATCCATGACATATATATATACATACACACACACACACACATATACACATATATATACATGTGTACGTATATATGTATATATATTTTAATTAAGTGGACAAAGAGATCTTAATAGAATTTTTTTTAATATAATTTTTTTTTTTCAGAAGAAACTTCTTAGTGAAATATTTGTGAATGTTGAGAATTAAGAATTCTAATCTCAGGATTAGTGGTCGAGATCACAATGTATTTTAGCATTAAGATGTCAGCATTCTGTATGGTGAGTAAAAAGCCTATTAATGGGACAAGTGTGAAGGGATATGGTAAAGGGACAGGGGCCAAGGCATCTACGTTCACAATAAGTAAAAAGATGATGACACAGCCGTTGTGAGGTCATGTAACTCCATAAGCACAAAGACATCTCCAGAGCATGGTAGGATGTGGGAGTGGAATGTTTAATAAGGTAGAACTTTCTAAGACCAGCTATTGTAGTAGCCAAGAAAGATATATGAGAATAGCTCCCATCGCCAGCACGAAGGCTTCTGCTTAGAGTAGCTCTGATCTCCTGGACTTGACTGCAATGGATTTGGTTTGATTTTACAGTGCAGTAGATCCAACTTTATTTTTCTTAACATGGCTGTCCAGTTACTCCAACAATACCTATTAAAAAGTTTATCTTTTCGACATGCCATCTTTATTGTATGCTAAATTCCCATATGTCATTGAGCCTATTTCTAGATTTAATGATAGTCTGTCTATTCATCCTCTGATACTACAGAGTTGTAATTATAGAGCTTTATAGTATGTTTTAATGTAATATGTTTAATATTAGATAATACCTCTACCTAATGCTATGGGGGTGATCTCCAAGATACATTGCTAACCTCCTTGACCTCCTTTCTTATTTTATTTTTTTTCTTTTCAAGATTTTTTTAATTCTTGCTTGTTGCAACCAACTGACTCTGCTCTAGAAAAACATTATGAGGATCTTTTGTAATGAGTACATTACATTTCAAAACTAATTTAGGGAGAATTGACAAACTTATAATTTGTGTTTTCCTATCCAAAACAAGTCCAGTCTCCTGAGACTGGAGAAACCCTGAGAATATGGTCCCCAGACACCCTTTTGGCTCAGTGGTGAAGTCACTTCCGAGGTTCACTCTTCAGCCGGGGATTGGACAGCCCCATAAAACAAAAGGGGACTAATGAGGCACAGCAGTCCAGGGACGAGGACTAGAAGGCAGAAGGGGACAGGAAAGCTGATGATAGGGAACCCAAGGTTGAGTAAGGACAATGTTGATTGTAGTGGGATTGTTAACCATTGTCATAGGGCAACATGTGTACTAACTGTTTAATGAGAAACTATTTTGTTCTGTAAACCTTCATCTAAAGTTAGAATAACAGCACACTGGAAGAACGCAATCGATGTCACTGAATTGTGCATGTAGAAATTTTTGCAGTGGTGTATCTTTAGCTATGTATATTTTCACCAAAAAAAAAA
>NW_004443954.1:22433356-22442996 GCF_000243295.1 Trichechus manatus latirostris | reverse complement strand
AAAAGGTCAAGAAGGGAAAGGGTTGACATGTCGTGGGGTTGTTAACCAATGTCATAAAACAATATGTGTACTGACTGTTTAATGAGAAACTATTTTAAACCTTCACCTAAAGTACAGTTAAAAAAAAAAAAGTCCAGTCTATTTTTGTGCCTTTCAAGAATGTTTTATAATTTTTTTTTCATATAGGATTTAGACATGGCCTTTTAATTTATGACCAGGAGCACAGCCATGACTCTGTCAGTGGAGGATTTCATGTTGCTATGATGCTGAATAGGTTTCAGTGGAACTTCTAAAGACGGGCTAGGAAGAAAGGCTCGATGATCTACTTCTGAAAATCAGCCAGTGGTAATCCTCTGGATCACAACTGTTTAATCCCGCTATGTATGGGGTCACCATGAGTTGGGGGTTGACTCGGCGGCAGTTAACAACAACAATTCTGTTATTGTTACTGTTTTTTGCTACTGTAAATTGATTCTCCT
Organism: Trichechus manatus latirostris; assembly: GCF_000243295.1. Taxonomy (NCBI): domain Eukaryota; kingdom Metazoa; phylum Chordata; class Mammalia; order Sirenia; family Trichechidae; genus Trichechus; species Trichechus manatus. The sequence goes on along the minus strand of NW_004443954.1, from coordinate 22,442,517 downwards.
CCATTTTATCTTCTAATGGTTATTGTATATATGAATATTGCTTTTAGGTGTCTAAGTTCACCAAAAAAGGAGCCCTGGTGGCATGGTGGTTAAAGAGCTTGGCTGCTCACCAAATGTTTTGTGGTTCAAACCTACCAGCCACTCTAAGGGAGAGAGATGTGGCAGTCTGCTTCTGTAAAGATCACAGCCTTGGAAACCCTATGGGGCAGTTCTACTCTGTCCTATAGGGTAGCTATGAGTTGGAATTTACTCTATGGCACATATCAAGTTCACTAAATTGTCTTTTTTTGGAGAGTTTTCCATGGGTTCTTTGAGATGTTCCAAATATATAATTATGTTTTGCAAATAGAGTTAGTTACATCTCTTTTAATTTTTATGCTTATAACTACCTCATATTGACCAATTGCTTTGGTAAATACCTTCAACACAATTTTAGAGAGTCATGGCGATAGTGGGCATCCTTTGCTTCTTTTGATTTTAGTGTGAAATCCTTTAGTGTTCCCCTTTAAGAAAGGTAGATCACAGTTTTTTTTTTACTCTTATTATGCTAAAAGCATCCATTTCCTTCCCAGCCTTGAGTTATTAACAGCAAGGCCTTCTTTTTTTTAGCTTAGCCCTGAGGGAGCCAGTCTCCAGCCCTCAGGAAGATGAGTATGGAGAAAAATGTCCTTTTCACTATCTACACAACCTAGAGGCTGTACCTGGAGGTGTAACCCAGCTCCCTACCACCACCACCGATTGGCAAGAAACAGCACTGCCACCCCTTATTCTTCAGCATGGGCCTATCCACTCAGCTGTTCGTATCCCTTCCCCTTCTCCACTGCCCTTCCAAAACCAAACTTTTCAAGAGAACAAGCTGAATTGATGTGTTCTTATACTCTTTTGCTTCATTTTTCTTAAATCAAGTTAGGCCTAGCCACACAGAGGACTGATATCTTAAATGATTAACATTCCTCTCTCAGTTCCTTCTATCTTTTCAACCTGATCAGAAATCAGGGACACAGGAAGTCATAAATGACAGTTTTCCCATGAACATGAACATCTCAGTGTGGAGAAACCCTGAGCTTTGATGATAAGTAACATTTAATTGGATTATAATAGCAGTATGAAGTCTACAAGTGAATAGATGTGTGTTAGACAAATTGTTACTGGAGGTTGTTCCAGTGTCTTTAATCTAATCATGAAGCAGAAAGTTAATTTGCTTTGTAAAAAAGACGGATTAGATTGGAGACTGTTCCAGTAGTATACTCCATTGCCATTGAGTCGATTCTGACTCACAGTGACCCTGTAAGACAGAATAGAACTGCCCTATAGAGTTTCCAAGGCTATAAGTCTTTATGGAAGCAGACTGCCACATCTTTCTCCCACAAAGCAGCTGGTGGATTCAAACCATCGACCTTTTGGTTAGCATCTGAGTGCTAACCAAACAGGGCTCCTGTTCCAGTAGTATAAGTCAGAATAAATAGCAAACACTTATCTCAGTGGTACATGGTAGTCACTCAACAAATATTTTTTGATTGACTAATGGATGAATGCATATGTATGCCTGTTTACAAGTAAGGAGCTTATACTCAATGGCAATATTTCACGAAGCCTTTTCATTTGTATGACAGTCATTCTACAATCCCATAAGATCACTCAGCTCTCAGTTACCAGGTTTCTAATACAGTGTTCTTTCCACTATGTCAGTTTCTGAGAGAGTGTGTTTTATTTGTGTAATTTTCCCTGTGCCTTGAGTTCTTTTGTGTTGCTTTGGTGGTGGTGTTTTGTTCTATTGTTATTTATTTTATTATTACTATTTTTTTTAATGAGAGACGGAGAGTACAGCCCATGTAAAAGCTGTTACAAAATTTATCCAGATTACTATTTTTAAAATGCATAAATAAAGCATTAACAGTGGTATAGAAATCAGTTTGTTGAGAATAAAAAGAAATGTTGTCTTATCTACATGCAGAAAGCTGGTCAAAAAAGAGAGATTAGTCCAAGACATTTTCCTTGCCTCATCTGTGGAGGAATCTCTTTTTAGATGAAGTAACAATTTCCTTCAAAGAGGCACTTCTAGATCAGAGTCCAAGTAAAAGAAACCATTCAGGCTGTTCTGAGGTGGCTCACCACCAGCCTGGTTTTGTAGCTGGAGGGGAAGACATTAAACTGTTCTGTGTTCTTTATGTAGCTTTAAAGTCCAAAAACTTGGATGATTTTTCTGACTTTCTAGAATTCCAGCTCATAAGCTGCTTGGAGATGTGAGGAGTAATCGTTACGAGCATATTCAAATGTGAACACTAAGGTCTTCTTCCTACAATCAGTAATGAGGAGGCTGTGGCCCTGCTGAGGCACTGTGGAGCTCAGGCAGGAAATGTCCACTCGGTCATGTCCTCTCGGGAGAGTGAAATGTAGGAGCTGGTGGCCTGGGCAGGCAAGAGACGGAATTCAGTTTGACATGAGATTCCGGCAATGTAGTTTGAGGATAGATTTGGTGAGATATGAGGGAGGTAGAGGTACGTGGGTGCTCAAATACTAAAAGCAGGTAGCCATACCCATTCTATTTCACTTCTGCTTCAGGCATGATCAGTCTTGAACACACAGCTGCCTGATGTGTGTTGGTAAGCAGAGGTGGTATGAGGACCCTGAGGACAGATTTGCACTTGAGAAACTAACAGAGCCAGCCGTGGGAGTTTGCAGTTCTGTGAGAATACGTCCAACAAAAACAACAGTGATTCTGGAATGGTCCGCTATGTTGCCTGAAATTGAGCCTTCTTGCTAACTAATCATATTGTCTCTTATCTTATTGCATAATTGTTGCTAATTGCTGTCCAGTCGTCTCGGACTCATGGTGGCTTTTCCGTATAACAGACTAAGTGTTGCCCAGTTCTGTGCCATCTTTATGATTGTTGGTATGCTTGAGTCCATTGTTGAGGTTACTGTGTCCGTCTAGCTCATTGAGGGGTTCCCTCATTTTCACTGATGGTCTACTTCACCAAACACAGATGTACTTTTCTAGTGATTTGTCTTTCCCAATGACGTGCCCAAAGTAAGCAAGTCGAAGTCTCGCCATCCTCACTTCTGAGCAACATTAGGGTGGTACTTCTTCTAAGACCCATTCCTTTGGCAGTCCATGGTATATTATTGCATAATAACGCCTTGTAATTATTTATACAATTAGACAGTAATGCATCATTTGAGAGACATAGAATCTTAGCCAATTTCCTAGGCTCTCTGATGCTAAGTTTCTTCCCTTGTAAAGCAAGGGTCGTTGTTGTGTGCTGTCGAGTTGATTCGTACTCATAGAGACCCTGTAGGACAGAGTAGAACTGCCCCATAGGGTTTCCTAGGCTGTAATCTTTATGGAACAAGATTGCCAGGTCTTTTATCCCTTGAAACTGCTAGTGGGTTTGAACTGCCGACTTTTCCATTAGCAGCCGAGTGCTTAACTATTGCACCACCAGGGCTCCTGCAAAGGAAGGGTACTACCTACATACCAGAGTTGATGCAGGAATTAAATGATGAAATATACTTGAAAAAGGTTGCACTACAACTGACTGGAGTTTTTTTTGTGAATATGTTATAGTAACTAGAAGCTCCAAAAAACATGTGGTGTATGTCAGTGGGCATGGTGGGGGAGGCAGTAAAGAGCTGAGTGACATGACAAGGCAGGTGTCAAAATTCAACAAAGTTTGTGTTGTTACTGTTGATAAGAAACCATGTATATTTACAGGTTTGTAAGGTTTAGGAAAACTCAGGTGTTATATTACTATAGGTAGGAAATTAATAATATGGGAGATAATAGCTTTATTATATTTTGTAATTATCAAACTGTATCTGCCAAACTGTGTTAAAATCTGGGCATCATATTAGAAGACAGTATTAATAAATTTCAGTGTAGATCTTGAGTAGATCTTTCCACACCTAGGGGGACTTGGTCAACAGTGGTTCCCAGACTGGAGAAAGGGCATTCCTCCTTAGGGAGCGTCTTGGAATCTCGACGTGAGGAGGACAGTGAGGGGAAAAACCCTACTCTCTTTCCAGGCAAACCTAATTCCCCGCTGAGCAGTATGGTATGTATCCCCATCCCCAACTGAGAATCACTAATTCAGAGGATGATCAATGTAGCAAGGAGTCTCTAAATCATCTAACCATTAATGGTGGAGAGATTTAATCATGTTTGGACTGCAGACTAGATGAGTATTAAAGGTAGACATTATAGCTATGGGGATGGCAGGTGTGGGGAGGTGGGATGCCTTACTAGAGATGATGCATTTAAGATCATTGAGAAGAAGTTACACTATAAAGACTAGTTTTTGTTCAAAATTAGATGGGTCCCTCCAACAATTCACTTTAACAATGAAATGGTCTGGTAACATTGTGAACACCTGTTCGTTAAAAGCATTCAAACAGGGACTGGATGGTTACCTGCCAGTAATACTTTAGAGAGAATTAGACAATGAGTGGGAGTGTAAACACAATGACCTTTAATGACCTTTAATGACCTTCACAACTTGGGGAATCTGATTTGTAACTTCTCTAGTATATATGCATACCACTTTTTTCATAGACACCGAAATATGACTTTGCAATCCAAGTGGCATTATATAGATTTGAACAAAAATGTAGAGTTTCACAACTATACCCAGATGAGTAGTTAGAATGCTCTTATTCTTGAAGAGTTTAAAAACTGTCTTAAATTTGAGCTAACTCAAAGCACTTCAAGTATAGATAATAAGAGATTCTTTAAGTGAAGAAGGTGAGTAATAGTTAATTTGATCCTTTACTTGACATGATATTAATTTATTGTCACATCAGCTGTGTCATTTAAGGGTCATTGCCTTGTATTCTCCATTTAACCTGAAAGTAGTCCAAATGGTTTTCACTGAAGGCTCATCATCTGCTTTATGAACCATATACACACCTCTAAAATTATAGAGATATGATTAAATATTAACTGATTAGTGGTCTCCATGAATCTTCTCCCTGAATTCCTAAGTGCTAAGTAAAGAAAAGCAATGCTACGATGGGAGAATGGTACAGTCTGGAGAGATGATTCATGCTTTTCCCACGCAGTGTAGAGCCCTTGAAATGGTAGTAAGACCATGATTGTGGTTAAAATGGATTTTTAATTAAACCTAAGAGGGAAAACAAAGATGTTGTATGGAAGAAACAATTAATAATGAGATTTGTCACTGAAATATCATAAGCACCACTTCATGCTTGAATTGGATTGAAATCATTAATAAGCACATTTATGATCAGGCTTGATGACTGTTAAACTTCCCTACATAGACTGAAGGAGATTAAGAAAACCAATAATATCCATCATTTATAATGCGAGATGCAAAAGAATGTAATTGAGTTTAGAAAACAGATGTCAAAAGAGCATACTTTTTTTTTTTTTAAGAGCATACTATTAGCTATTGATATATTACTAACAACATCATCTTTTCTTCCGTACCCCTGAATAATTTGGTACTGCATTGAATATGGGTATTGTGCATTCAAGTCTAATATTACTAAATTTGAATCTCCTGTAGAAGATTCTTTCTAGCTTTCTCAAAGCTAGAAAAGGGACGCAGTAGAGACAATTTGTGCTGGTTGCACACGCAGGTGCCTCCCTCCGTTTCCCAGTCTCCTTCACATTTAGGTTGATACTATGTGACTAGTTCTACCCAGCAAAATGTGGGAGGAAGTGAGGTATGCCACATCCTGGCCACAAAGCCCCTGTGTATCCACCAGCTCACAATTTCTTTTTCATGTTGATTGAGTTGGTTACTATTGAGATGATACAGCCACAGATGAAATCAGCATGGATCACTGTGTCACTGTTTTAAAGGCAGCTGCCCTAGAAAGCTAATGGGCTCACAGTGGACCTTGAATGAGCAAATATTTATGTGTTTGACCTCTGAGATTTCTAAGTGTGTTTGTTACTGTGGCAGAGTTTAGGCTATCCTCTAAGTCCATACGTATCACTGTATAGAGGAGCTGGGGTTGGGTTGTGGAATGTTTATCTCCCACATTTCAGAGCTGTGATACTTCAAGGACACTTGGTCTTCAGTGTAGCTGGGCATAATTTCTACAAAGAAATGTAGCCCCTACTCAGGATGTGCGGAGGGTGGAACCAAGTGCCCCTGAAGTATGCATGTTGCAGATTCCTGCTCCTTCCTGCAAGGCTCTTTGCACAAACACAAGAGAACAACAAGAGCTACTTGTTTTACCATTGCTATACGAGGGAAGAGTGTGTCTGGTTGAGGTTTATCATTGTTCTCTGCTTTCATAACTATAATATTAAGGAATCAAGGTGGACTGGAATGAGGCAACCAGGGGGCTGTAGTGTTCTCCTTGTTAACCCTATGAAAGCCCCTGCAGTGGAAAAGGTTCAAGCTGGGGACTGGAAAGAGCTTGGACTTTGAAGTATTTCCAGCATTTGTTGGTAGTGCCAGCAGACATATCAGAATGCCCTGAATAAGAGCACAAGCCCATCATGAAGACATGTAGTCTCCCCTTGAACCAATGGGACCCAACTCTGCTCTTTCCCCCTCAAACATAAATCTGGGCTACTTTTTGGGGCTTCTTGTCTGTATCTTCTCCCTTAAAGAATGTGTTGATCCTAAAAGACTATTATCTCTTACAATATCTCACATTCATACACTGCCAAAGGAGTCAAAACATGGCTATCTTCTAATGAGAGAACCCTGCCAGGATTAACTCATTCAACAATTTTCTAGAAAGGAGATACGGTCAGAAGATTCCTCATAATTCCCAGGATATAACCAGGTTAAAACCTCAAGCTCTCAACGGAAATGTCCCATTTTATATCTAGAGTCTTGGAGAAGTACTCTAATATATGTGAACCTGATTCCCCAGAGCCCCTAATTTAAAAATGGATCAGGTATATTTTATTGGTCAGTCTAGAAAATTCTTTCTGCATTCACCACCACCACCCACGTTGCCTAATAAGGGGTTTCATTGAACTGTATTGATGAACACACTTATCATTAAAATAAACTGTTTTTGATTCCTGCAGCTACTGGATACAATGCACTCAAACCAAAAGCCAAACCTGTTGCTGTTGAGTCGATTCTGACTCATAGCAATGCTATAGGACAGAGTAGACTGCCCTGTAGGATTTCCAAGGAGCAACTGGTGGATTTGAACTGCTGGGCTTTTAGTTAGCAGCCAAACACTTAAACACTGCACCACCAGGGCTCCAATACACTCAGGGGAGCTCAGTTCTCTTTCTATGTATCGTCACACTTCTACCTATGTTTGTTATTCCTCTAAAAGCTCTTGGTTGATATGCTGTGTAATGGAGGATTTCAGGTCTAAGTGGTTAGACTGCTTCAGCCACTCCAAAGTTTGCCTGGGGATGATGTGGGAGCTATCGTCTCTTCTTTATCATCCAAAATACTTATAGACTATGAGGAAGAATCAGGGGATAGAGTTACAGGGAACTCTGTATCCCTTAGCTTCCCTTTAATGGTGGACTTGCCACTCTAGGGCTTCCATGGTCTATGGTATAAACCATGTAAATTTCAATTTGCCTTCAGTCCAACCTCAGCCAGCTGACATTTTGTCATCCCCAAAGGGGACACCTCTTACTCCTCTTGGTGGGGGTCAGGGGACAATCAACCTCTTCTGCTTTTTCTAAAAGCACATGCAAATGTGTTTGCTTCATGTTGGACACAAAATGGGGAGTGTTAGTGAAAGCATATACCACAGTATCACATGTTACAAGGCAGCTTTGTTGGAGAAATGAGTGAGAATTCCCATAAGCACTCATCAAGCCATGGAGAGGGAGGCAGGGGCCCTGGGGCATCTTGGTACACCATGGCCTATAAGAACTTGACAACATGACCAGGGAACCCCTAGTGCAGCCCCACCATAAGATGCTAGTATCCCTTCTTCCACACCTGCCAGATTGGTCAACCACACTTTAGTTGAATATGTCCATTGAGGGAGTACCCTTTAACCAGGGTTAACTTTCGAGAGAGTGTTAAATGTAAAAAGAAGCATTAAAAAGAATTATGCCTGAACAACAGACAGAAACCCTGACTGTTCCTGGAAAACTGAGACATATGGTCACTGTACCTTTAGGCAGTGCATTTCATGTCCAGGTAGTTTTAACCAGGGCTGCTGTTTGTCCTGTCACACCTAAAGGAAGTACCAGATCTTTACAGCTGTCATCCATTTGGATGTTCGACGCATGTGTCATATCAGTTGTTAACTATTGTAAACGTTATCACCCCTTAAAGTGGTTTTTCCTTTATGAAACCAACATCTGTAACTTAACCCATAGGTTCAAATTCTCTCTCTTTGAACAAAACCCAAAAAATCCATTGTCGTCAAGTTGACTCTGACTCATAGTAACCCTATAAGACAGAGTAGAACTGCCCCCACAGGGTTTCCAAGGAGCTGCTGGTGGATTTGAACTGGCAGCTGATCTCTTAACTACTGAGCCATCAGGGCTCTGTTCTTTGAACCATGCAGAGCCAATTTAATTCTCCAACATGCATTCTGCACACATAACATCCATTTAAATATTTGAAGACAGCTATTTGAGGGAAATCATTTTAAGGTTTTATTTCATCTGAAACTTCCAAAATACCATCACAGCTTAATTAAGGAATTAAATATATATATTTAAAAAATCCTTTTAAAAGGTAGAAGAAAATATCAATGAATATTTATTTACTCTCTGAATTGAAATGAACTTTCTAAACTTGAAACACATTGGAGGAAAACAGAAGAGTTTAATAATTTTGGAACATTAAAATTTAAAACTTTTACAGATAAAATGATGAATAATAACAAGGGAAAAATACTGGAAAAAAATTTACTTGACAGATATACCAGAAGTTTGCTCTAATCACATCACACAAATAAATAAAGAAAACACAAAGACTCCAATGCCCAAATGACATGAAAATAGAATGAATTCACAAATATGGACATATAAGTGGTTAATAAGCTTGGAAAACCATTCAACCTCACTAATAATCAGAGAAACACAAATTAAAATATTAATTTTCTCTCTTCCTATTAGAAAAATATTCTTTTTTTTCCATTTTTTTTTTAATTGTACTTTAGGTGAAGGTTTACAGAACAAATAGTTTCTCATTAAACAGTCAGTACACATATGTTTTATGACATTGGTTAACAACCCTACAACA
>NW_004443954.1:22431735-22433256 GCF_000243295.1 Trichechus manatus latirostris | reverse complement strand
GAAAATATGCATAGCCAAAGATACACCATCCATTTCAAAAATTTCTACATGCACAGTTCAGTGACATCGATTACATTCTTCCAGTTGTGTTGCTATTCTCACTTTAGACGAAGTTTTGCAGAACAAAATAGTTTCTCATTAAACAGTACACATGTTGCCCTATGACAATGGTTAACAACCCTACTACATGTCAACACTGTCCTTACTCAACCCTGGGTTCCCTATCACCAGCTTTACTGTCCCATTCTGCCTTCTAGTCCTTGTCCCTGGACTGCTGTGCCTCATTAGTCCCCTTTTGTTTTATGGGGCTGTCCAATCCCCGGCTGAAGGGTGAACCTCAGAAGTGACTTCACCACTGAGCTAAAAGGGTGTCTGGGGGCCGTACTCTTGGGGTTTCTCCAGTCTCTTTCAGGCCAGTAAATCTGGTCTTTTTTGTGTGTGTTGGAATTTTGTTCTACATCCTTCTCCAGCTCTGTCCACAACCCTCTGCTGTGATCCTGGTCAGAGCAATCAGTGGTGGTAGCCAGGCACCATCTAGCTGTACTGGACTCAGTCTGGTGGAGGCCTTGGCAGCTGTGGTCCATTAGTCCTTTGGAGTAATCTTTCCCTTGTATCCTTTTCTTTTCATTCTCCCTTGCTTCCAAACGGGTGAGACCAGTGGAGTATCTTAGATGGCTGCTCACAGGCTTTCAAGACCCCAGAAGCTACTCATCAAGGTAAAATGTAGAACATTGTCTTTATAAACATTGTTATGCCAATTGGGCTAGATGTTCCCCAAAACCATGGTCCCCACAGCCCTCTGCCCAGCAATTCAGTCCCTCAGGGAGTTTGGATGTGTCTATGGAGCTTTCATGACCTTTGCTTGTACAAGCAGTGCTGGTTTAGAAAAATATTCTTTTAATTAGTACAAAATGGTAGAGAAAGTTTGGTGAAATATGGATTCTTAGTCATTTTCCAGTGGGAGAAAAACACTGGAAAGTGATTTGGCAATGCACATGAAAAGTCTTTATGTGTGTAGACAGTACTTGGATTAAATGAATTAGAAAAGGCTTCTGCACACAAATATTCATTGTAATGGTATTTATAATGGTGAAAATTTGAAAACAGTGTAACTGTTCATCAGGAAATGAGTGAATATATGTATCTTCACAATGAAGCACCATGTATTGTTCGGAAATGGTGTTTATGAATACTTTCTATAAACAAGACAATGCTGATGTTTTCATAAATGACAAAAGCACAGCAAAAATTAGAAAGATAGGTATATATAAATAAAATGCAAGAATATTTTGAAAGCGTATGCATAGAAAATGTTCTGGAAAGGAACTAGATACAAAAAAAGTTATGTTAATAGTGGCTGTCTTTGCATGCTGGGAGTATGAATGACTTTTTTCCAGCAATTTTGTCAGAAAAAGCTTATTTTATTTATTTTTTTATTGTACTTCAGGTGAAGGCTTACAGAACAAATAGTTTCTCATGAAACAGAAGTCCACATGTTGTTTTATAACATTGGTTAACAAC
>NW_004443954.1:22424934-22430836 GCF_000243295.1 Trichechus manatus latirostris | reverse complement strand
ATAATGTCCTCCAGTTTCATCCATGTTATGAGATGCTTCACAGATTCATTGTTGTTCTTTCTCGTTGCATAGTACTCCATTCTGTATATGTACCATAGTTTGTAGAAAAAGCTTATTTTTTAAAACATGCAGTTAAAAACAATTATGGCCTCTCCATTGATCCTCTTTGCTCTTGTCTGAACTCTGAATTCCAATTGTTCTAGCTACTCTTCCTGTGGCCTGGTTCTGGGGCCCCCTCTTATCATTTTGTGAATGAGATACAAATAATAGAATACAATACTTTACCTTTGAAATAATCAGTGAAGAGTGGGGCTTGCATCTCTCTCATTCTGGAGGCCATTATGATGTTAATGAACTATTTTGTTTGTTTGCAGTTATATTCAGTATTGATTTATACTGAATAAAGCTCCCTAAATTAATGGATTTTAACCATATTTTGTCTACAGCACACTGGAGGAGTGTATCCTTCTGCACATTAATGATAGTGGCTCACTCAAGATGAGAGATTAGGGGCAGGGAAAGGAGTGGGGCCATCAGAAAATTGGGATGAAGAAGAATGGTGGACAGGTGTCCATACTTATAAGATGCTGGGGTTGAAGAAGATTAGCTGCTCACCAAATTCCATGTTCCTGTCCTCCTAGGCACATATCTTGACTAGGGTCCCAGATTGCCAAAAAGTTGAATAGTCACATGACTGAGTTCTGGCCCACAGAATAAAAGAGGTAATGTTGCTTGCTATTTCAAAGCCACATAAATGTCTCACTTACAGGATCCTTCATGCTCTTTTCCCCTCTGGCTGGCTGAAATGGAGAAGACCCCCAGGAAACTTTGGACATCATACTTTGAAAATGGTAGACTTTCTGTCAGCCTTGATTCCTGAAGATTGTGTGGAGGAGGGTCACTTTGTCAATCTGTTTACCTGCCCAGTATGGCTATGTATGCAAGAAATATTCCCTTTTTGTGTGTCAGTAACTATATAATTTGGGATCTACATATAATCCCTAATTATGCCCTCCAGGTGACCTTGAAATTTCTTTGTGCTTTTTCCTCATCTCTTCTTCAACAAAGGAGTCCCTGGGTAGTGCAACTGGTTAACATGCTCGTTGATAACCAAAAGTTTGATGGTTTGAGTCCACCTAGAGGCACCTTGGAAGAAAGGCCTGGTGATCTACTTCCAAAAAATCAGCCATTGAAAACCCTGTGGAGCACAGTTCTACTCTTTACACACATGTGGTCACCATGAACAGAAGCAACTCAATGGCAACTGGCAACTGGTTTTTCTCACCAGGGTAAGAATTTGCAGTAGTTTTTTCACAAATACTTTAGCCATGCCACAGGAAACTTTCTTATACTTACATTGTAGATATTGTAGTTCATCATATAAGACTCCATATTTTACATTAGTAAATTTCAACTTGTTGGGTATATATCTTATCATTTTGATTTCTCAAAAACTTATATCATCTGAATTCTATCATTCCCAATTCTCTACCCTCTTCACATTTAATAAGCATCCCTTCTATATTCTCAGGGAAGTTTATTACTAAAAATTATGAACCAGCCACATTTGTACAAAGGTAAGTAGTTTAATGAAAGTATGCTTTAGAAGTAGATCCCTGGGTGGCACAAAAGCGTAAGTGCTTGACTACTAAGCAAAATTCGATAGTTTGAACCCGCCCAGAGGCACCTCAGCTATCTGCTTCTGAAAACAGTTCTACTCTGCATGCATAGGGTTGCCATGAGTTAGAATTGGCTCGACAGGCAACTAACAGCAACAACATACTTTAGAATATGAGAGTATTTTCATTTTAAGCATTTCACCTAGAGAAAACATTCTAATTCATTGCTTTTGTCAATTAGCTTTTGCTGTTTGGATACCACACCAAAACACAGTGATTTAAAACACTTGTTTGCTATTTCTCACCATGCTGCATCCTAGACAGACAGCCCCTTAGGTCTGGTTTTTTTCGGCTGCAGATGGAGGTCCAGGATGATCTCTCTTAGGGAGGTCCAGGATGACATCACCTGGGAGGCTGAAACAGCGGCAAGGCTGGAAGCTCTCCCTCCACCAGGAGGCTAGCTTACGCATGTTTACACGGGGCAAAAGGGTTTGTGCAAGCACTTTTAAAATTCTGCCTGCATCACATTTGCTATTATCCAATTGGCCAAAGCAAGTCATATGGCCTACCCCAGATCAGTGTGGGAGGCACTGACCATTTACCTGTCCCCAGAGGGGACTATGGTGTCTGCTTTTCAAGCAATTACCACAATATTCTTATCTATTCAACTAAATGTATTTGCTATTTTTAATATGAAGCCCTGGTGGCACAGTGGTTAAGAGCTCAGGCTGCTAACAAGAAGGTCAGCAGTTCGAATCCACCAGCTGCTCCGTGGAAACCTTACAGGGCATAATATATCTACCTCTCTGCCTCTCTCAAATAATGAGTTGTAACATGTGAGAGAAGTACATATCCAATAAACCAGACTCAGCTGATGAAGTTCTGGGGGTTGAAGGGCTATTTATATCAGAAAACCTGGTCTAAAGGAAGCTACTACAACTGAGCACAAAATGTATCTTTAAGCTTCCTATAAACTAGGGGAGGAGGGGAACGGGTGAACATAGAGTCTCTGGTTGATTCTAGCTTCATAAGTTCAAACTTATTTTATGAAATCCACAGTAGCATATTATGTCCTAAGTCTGACTTTTACCTTTTTCTCTACTTCCATATCCTTTCATGATCCTTTCTTATTATGCTCGTACTCCATGATAGAGAAGTAGAAAGTTAGCAAGAGAAGCTAGTGAGAAAAACAGAAAGTGGGGGACTTAAATAATCTTCCAACAGTTGGCAAAATAAATATTGCTGCTCTCCCTTGTTTAAGTAGGACTAGTAGATTTAATCAAGAACAAACAAGAGTGAAGAAGCTAAAGCAAGAAGTAGGAGTAAAGGGAAAAGAGGCAGGGAATAGGGCAGACATGCGCCTGGAGAAAACTCAGATGGAAAATTAATTCTCATGTGAAGCTCTTGCTTACCGCAGGGCCTTTACTCATTGCTCCGGCATTGGTGCCCTGCAGACCTTAGCCTGGCTTTTCCCTTTATGTCATCTAGATCTCTGTTCTCATATCACCTCTTAAAGAGGACTTGGCTGATCTCTACTCCCACAGTCCCTCATTCTTCCCCCGTCCCGTATTCTGCAATTTATTTTCTTCATAGCAATTGTAAGTATCTGAAATTATTCCTTCACACACTTGTTTATTGTCTGACTCATGCACTAGAACTTGCAGAATGGTTAAGTTTACAAGCTCTTGAGTTGTAGTGCCTATGTTCAAATTTTGGCTTCACTTTGTATTGCTGTTTAACTTTTTTCCCAGTTTCTTTATCTGTAAAATGATATTACTCATACTAACGAGTTGTCATGAGTTTGAAATGTGACAATATATCTGTAAAGCATTTAGGACAGGGCCTGGCACATGATCCAACAAAAAATCCATTGCTGTCAAGTGGATTCCGACTCATGGTGACCCTATAGGACAAAGTAGAACTGCCCGAAAGGGTTTCCAATGAGCGGCCAGTAGATTCGAACTGCTAATCTTTTGGTTAGCAGCAAAGCTCTTAACCACTGTGCCACCAGGGTCCAGCACATGGTCAAATCCCAGTAAATATTATTAGCAGTTGTTATCTAGTTCACTGCTGTATCTCCAGCCCTGAGAGGAATGCTTGGCACACAGCACATGCTCGCTCAGTGTTTTTTAAGTGAATAAGTGTTAGTTAAATGTTCAATAACTATAACACTAAAAATTAACACTTACTGAGTACTTACTAGTTGCCAGGCATCACACTAAGCAACAAAACTACAAAATAGGCATTATTATTATTATTTCTATTTTACATATGAGGTCTTAGGTTAAATAATTTTTCCCAGGTTACAAAGCTGGAATGTAGCAAAGACAGGGCACAAAGCCAGGTTTTATGTGAAGCAAAATACACACTCCCCACCACTTTCCTCTGCTGCTTCTTAATTGACTGCATTTTAATAAAAAACACATTGCAGCTGGTTCATCTTAATTCTTTAAAGAATATAATTCAAAAATACCTCCTAGATATAGTCTGTTATTTGTTAATCACAAGCATTTTTCTAGTCTGACATTTTAACTTGATCTTTGAAGAAAGCAAGACAGTTAATGAACCTGAATGTGTAGGATAATTTCTTTGAGGGGACCCTTCAGTCTACTGTAGCCCTTTATTCTTGGCTAGAACTCCCTGACCAGTGTTCCTGACCCCATTTCACAGTCCTGTAGTACCTGGGTAAACATGGTGTTAGCTGCACATTTCATAGACATAAAGTAACTAGTCTCTTTGTAGAGGCAAACGACAAAGGACAAAATAAACAATGATTTCTGTTCTGTTTTGATCATTGTTTTAGCTTTCTTTCTGGCTCCTGTCAAGTTGCAACAGTTAAAACAAAACCGGGGATGCCCAAACAAAAAGAAGTTCATGGAAAAACGTTCTATGAAATCGTGCCTGGGATAAGACAGCGGAGTAACTGCTAAACCAACATTACTTGAAACATGCTTCTGGTCATTTTGCCATCAGTGAGCATCTGGTAAACTCAGGGATAATTTACAAGTTCTCTTGGCACAGTGTGTGGAATGATCCATTGGTAAAGTTCTGGCTGGCAGAAAAAGGAGACTTGATGTGTTCTTTATCCATTGCCAGGTACGCAAAGATAGCCCCGCAAGTTATAAACTCATTGAAGCCCAAGAGCCGTGCTTTGCCCACTATAGGGAAAATTGTTCTTCTTCCTGGTTTGGCCAAGTGATAAGTGGAGAGTTTAAAAGTAGAAGAAGGGCCACAGGGGAACTTAGAAAGTCTCCCACATTGAGAAGTGCAACCTCTAATCAGGCCAAGAGCTTTAGTTATACACACAACACGCACAACATGCACGGACACACACATACACCCCACATGCACCCTTTATGATTGCCTATTTTAGAATCAAATAATCTTCCAATAGTTGGCAAAATAAACATTACTTCTCTCCTTTGGTTACTTTAGTGATTCACTGTTAAGATGTAGATTTAATCAAGAGCAACACTAGGAAAATTACCTGTTTTATTGAGCATACAGCTCTTATCAATTTTTCTTGGAAATGACCTGTTTTATTGACCATACTGCTCTTATCAATTTTTCTTTAACAATATATTTTTACTACAATGCATTTTAATTATATTTAAAATATAGTGAATATATTTTAAGTACTTTAACTGGTCAGGCCAGGATGCCAAGTGAATAAATGGCAGTACAATTTTGTCAGAAAACATGATTACTAACACCAGATGGGGTGGATTTATATTGTGATATGATATAATTTTTAAGCAGCCAAATTAAGAAGCATTTCTATTTGATTATTAAGGATTTATTATTATTATTCACTTTTGTGTTCTATTTCCTTCAGGAAAAATATGAAGACAGGAATTCTGAGATAAGATTATATTTCATAGGAAAGCATAATCTACTGTTAAATTGTTTTCACAATCATTCAAAGGACATTTGCAGCAGTTTTTGATAAAGCTTGAGTCTGTTTTGGATGAGATGAGATTAGTTGCCAAGTAGCCCTTTAGGAAAAGAGTATAGCGTCCACTCCCTGACCCTGGGGCATGCACTTGGGAAAAAAATGTGGCCACTTTCTCCTCTGGATACTTTAACTAAAATGACCTGTAAAAGGTCGTGGAACTAAAGGTTAGGAGAAGAAAACTAATCTATTGGAAACATCCCTCGTTTCACAATTTTTTTTTTTTTTGAGGTAAATTTTTTTTTTTTTTTAATATTTTGTTGTACTTCAGGTGAAGGCTTACAGAACAGATAGTTTCTCATGTAACAGTAACACACATGCTGTTTTATGA
>NW_004443954.1:22388658-22418531 GCF_000243295.1 Trichechus manatus latirostris | reverse complement strand
GATTGTTGATTCTCTGTTTGGCTTAGTTTTTTTGATCTTTGTTGTGGAGGGACGGCGTGGTGTTTCTGCCTAGAGCGCCATCTTGCCGGAAGTCTCAGCACAAGATTTCTGAGCGAGTGAGGTGGGGCTCTGTGTTCCTGCATGGAGGGATCCCTGGCCTCCCCTGAGGGCAGGCAACGTTTCTTATCTTGGAGCCCTGGTGGTGCAGTGGTTAAGAGCTTGACTGCTAATCAAAAGGTCAGCAGTTCGAATCCACCATCTGCTCCCTGGAAACCCTACAGGGACGTTTTACTCTGTCCTGTAGGGTTGCTATGAGTCAGAATCGACTCAACGGCACGGATTTGGTTTGATTTGGCCTCTGAAAAACAACAAGGGTCCAGGAGAAGCCAAGCAAATATTTGAAGTGTTAAACTCTATCTTTCCCTTCCCGCCACTTTGTGTACTCGACACTCCTGTTCCCGGAGTCCACAGACCCTGGAACCAGTGCCAAGGGAGAAGCTAGCTCTCCTAGGATGCACACACTTTACTGGGAAGGGAAACCCCAGGGAAGCAGGTGTGAGGCTGGGCAGGGAGACAGCTCATATAAGGAGATGTGTTCTCAAGCCCGTCACAGCTTCCCAGGATGTCTTTGGAGAGGCTGAAGCTGCTGCATTTCAAACAGTCCTTGTGGGGGTGTGGGGGAAAGAAAGAGCTACTATTTGTCTGTAGGCTTTCATCTGCTGCTGGGACCACATCTGCTTCCCCCTTGGCCTCCTGGGCCCTGCAGTCACTGGGAAAGATGGGTTTTGCGGTGATAGCGGCAGCAGCAGGGATGGCAATGTCCAAGGCTGCACCACAACCAGGCCAGGCCAGCAGCATCCCTGCACCTAGAGTGTCCCCATGTGGGCCTCTGCCAGCAGGAAGGCTGTAGGCAGGAAGAGGGTGCCACCAGGTATAGAGAGGAGAGGAGGGGGCTGGAGGAATGGCTGATGCAGCAGGCCTGCAGGAGGGGTGCTGTGACCTTCTGCTGGCCATGGGTGTCTGCAACCTCCACAGCGAAGAGCTCCCATCTGGGGCTCATGAGACCGGGATGATGCAGGCCTTCTTTCTAGCATCTAAGGGTCACCTCTAACGTGAAGTATGGAGCAGAAGACCAGGTCTGAGGGCATTCTGGTGGCACACAGACTGGGGCTGACACACCAGACCTTAGCTACTTATGTGGTTCTTTGACCACACAGTCGTCAAATCTTCCCTGCCTGTAATAGGCACCGCCTGCTCTGGCATCACCTGTCTGCTCACCCGTTGCTCCATGGCTCTTTCTTTGCCAGTTCTTAACCAAGAACCTGTGCATGCATTCCATTCACCCCAATAACTCACGGTTTGTGCATTTTATAAGGTTCTGAATTCTAGCCACTCTCCTACTGGCGGGATTCCAAGCAGGGCCTGGGAGGCACTTTTGTGGTGAGGAGGCCTCTCTGACTCACTCACCTCTTCTACCTCAAGACCTTGTCTTTGAACTGCAAGGTGAAAAGGAATGAAGTGAGGCCTGTCCTCCCAAGGACTCTGTGGGTGTGGTTCTGCCTCCTTCTTCCAGTCATTTTGCCTCAGACTCTGAAATTTTTACTCTTTCAGCCAGTCCTGCTCTGAAGGTTCTTCAGTAACTGGGGGACTGTTGGGTGGTAGCTGGCTTCTGGTACATTATACTCTGCTCCCTGCCCAGAGGCAGAAAGGGCTTCCTGCCTTCCCTGGCTTATAGATCTGGAATTCTCCTGTTCCTTCCCTCTCTTTCCTTCTCCCCATTGGTCCCAGAAATGCTCCTAGATCTCTAGTTCTTACAATCCTGCTCTTTGCTCCCACACTGTACTTTGTTCTCCTGGGAGTCAGAGTGGGAATAGGGATCAACGTGAGCCTCTTCAGTCATCTAACATTTACCAAGTATTGTTTTACACCAAGCGTTGGGGCAGAGGCTGAGGGATCCATCAATAAAACAAGGTCCTTGTCCTTCAGAAGTTAGAGTTTACTAGAAAAAATGCTACCTGTAGATAAAAAGGTGCCAGAAAATGTAGCCATTTCAAGGAGAGGCACCTATACAAGGTATATGGGCACATAGAAGAGGGAGTGGCCAGTTCTAGGGGTGGATGAGGAGTGAGGGGAGGGCCAGGGGACTCCTGAACAAGTAAAGAAAGATGGAGTATGTGATTCTCAGGAAGAGGAAAAGGGAGAAGCAGTGGGCTACGGGGCATGTTCCAGACATAAGGAGCAGTGTGTGAAAAAATGGTGGGTCTGGAAACCTCCTGGATGACCTTGACTTATCCATGGATGACTATTCATAGACTGCTCTCAATGTCTGCCATGGAGAGAGGGGTTTCCTCCTCTGACACACATGTAATCCCTAGCATCAGACCCTGATATTTTACTATTCATTTCTATTGCCTCTTTAAGGCCTCTGTAATGTTTTAATGTCATATTCTCAAAATTTATTTCAAATTCTTCCTTTCTGGACCATAGCGCTGACTCAGTGAGTAGATCTCAAGCCTCTGGGGGCATCGCAAAACCTCCCTCACAGGTTCTCCGGAGGTTGCTGGGAGGCAGGAGCATCTCTGTGCCATCAAAGAGGGAGGTCCTTGACCATCTCAAGCATGTCTCCTGGGATCTGCTGTTTCCCTCCCTGAAAAGACTCTAAATTACTCAAGAATTTGACCTCTCTGAGGCTTGATTAAACACTAATCTCTAGCCTACCACTCTGTGAGGTGTTTCTTAGAGTTTTAAAAATTTCTCAGTCTTAGGAGCACCTATGATGCTGAGTGGTTAAGAGCTCAGCTGTTAACCAAAAGGCGGGCAGTTTGAATCCACCAGATGCTCCTTGGAAACCCTATGGGGGCAGTTCTATTTTGTCCTGTAGGGTTGCTATGAGTCCAAATCGACTCAATGGCAACGGGTTTGGTTTTTGTTTTTTTGGTTATGATGCTGAGCACAGCTGACTCTGGAATGTCCAGTAGTGCACCTGGCACTCCGTCAAAAGCTGGACAGTGGCTCACAGTTACTTCAGCTGCCCTCCCCCGCCATGTTGAGCTGAGTTGTCATTATTATCATGGCTCCTGCCTGTTTAAATCTACTTCCTTGCACTGGAGTCCAGCTCTCTGACAGCCATGGTGACACCTGGCTCATGACTAGGGGGTGACATGATCCACGGCTCCCAGAAAAGATCCTCAGAGCATAACGAGATGTTGACTTTGCAGACACTATTCTCATCCCATACCACCTTGAAAGAGCTTAGCATTAGAGAGAAAAGTGTATTTGATAGAGGAGGTTGTGGGGGGACTATTAACAATTCAGATGCCAGAGCAAACTCTTTGAATCCCACAGTGATATCTCTCCTCCCATGTTCCCCTCTCTTACTGGACACACTCTATCTGACATGTCCCCATACCTCAAGTCTCCCCTTCTACCTACAAACCTACACAATTCACCCTCCTGAGCACTTAGGGAGCAGAGACTCCTCCTGCTACCAGGACCCAGCGTTATAAATAATATCACCTGAGGCTTGTCCAGGCCCATGCGGGCTGTTCCTATCACCCAGCAACCTCCTCTAAGCCAACTATGCTAACGCTGCCCACAGGCTGTTCCCACTGCCTGGCACCCGATGGCTGACTGCCCACAGGCCCACGCTCATCCAGCCCGTTCCCTGAGCCCTTCTCTAGTGCAGGCTTGAGTTCTTTCTTTGAACTTCTCTCCTCTTCTTCCACTTGTCCCTGGAGTAGGTTCCTGTTTTCTAGTTGATCTCTGTACATTTCTTATCTGTAGTGGCAACTATCACCCAAGTCCTGGGTCTCCCTGGCTTCTTGACCTGGACCTCACGCAGTCTCCTCACACTCAGCATGTCCAAAATCAAGTCAATCCTCTTTTCCCAAACCTGCTCTCCCTCCTGCCTTCACTTATCTTGGTCCATAACATAACAGGCCCCTAGTCTAGACACCTGGGTTCAACATAGACACGTTTTCTCCTTCACTTCCTACCTTCAGTTAGCTCTTCCTTATAGGTTATATGTCTGGGACATCTCTTCTGCGCCATCCTCTCCATTTCTACTCCTCCCCCTTGGTTCAGGCTTTCACCACTTCTGGCCTGAAAAATTGCAATAGCTTCTGAAGCAGACCCCTTGTCAAAAATGTCCTTCTCTCTCCCCTTTCATCAAGCTAGTATCCACAGTAAGTGACCCACTTAGTAGGTTTTAAGCTTTTTGAAGACAAGAGGATTGTCCCTACTCTGACTTCGGAACTCTAGCTTCTAGCACATTGTCAGGGACATGGTAGGTAGCTCACTGCTTAAAGTAAGACTGTAGGCTCTGGAGCCAGAGTCTGGGCACAAAGACAATTTCCAAAATTACTAGCTATATAACTATGGACATGCTACTTCACATGTTTGTGCCTTTATTTCCACTTTTGTAAAAACTGGCACAATATTATAAATTACTTCATATGTTTGTTGTAATACCTGTAAAGGGCTTAGATTAGTGCCTGACATACAGTCAGTACTAACACAATGTTACCGTTTATACTAAGCATTTAATATTTACTTGTTAGAGTGAATAAATAATTCTTAATTCAGTTTTAGCTTACCTTATATTGTTCTTATTATCTAGCATCAAGTAGTTCCTGATAGATTCAAAGTTCCTTGAATCTAGAAACCATAGATTTTTTTAACCCAGTAAAATGCTGAATACACAGCAGGCATTCAGTAAATATTTATTGGTTTATTGTTCCAAAAAAATTAAGTGTTACTCCTATACAATCCTACGGTGTGGGTTGGGGGACTATTTTCCATGGGTTCCTTGCATTTCTGAACATCTTGTGAGCAGAGGCACTGACAGCCTTTGTTCCAGACTCTCTTTTCAAGGATGTTTGTATAGGGAACAGCCTTAGAAAGTACAGATAGTGAATTCCACCGGAGCAGACGGCAGGGGTGTTTGTTCTCCACTATAAAAAGATAATGTCTCCATCTGGGGCAAATGCTAGGCAAGTTTCCTTGCAGTCCTTTATAAAGATTGGAGAATTTTAAGCTCAATGTTTTTCAGCTGTGATGCAAACCCACTGTGTTCTCAGTATCCACACAGGCCATTCTACCTCATTCACATACGACGTGGGGCAAGGGGAACCCAACCAAACATGAAATTCATGCTACTTGCTGTGTCTTGCATAATAAACTTCTTTGTCTCTGACCCAGGAGTCTTGTGTCTTCTGCCAGCATCAGTGGAATTGTGGCAGGCTCATTTGTGAGCTTGCAAACAGGGTAAAATCTCAGACCCTTCAATTCTTGATGTTATGTTGGATAGAAAAGCAAATTCATTTAACTGGCTTCCATATTGTTCAGACCCCTTTCAGATATTTGGAAAACTAAATAAACAATACACCTAATTTTAAATTCCCTATGTATTGCATCCTAGAGGTCTGATTTCTCATGGTGCCTTTTCGGTATTATTGTTATGTGATTCAAACCTGCAGCAAAGAACTCAGTGATGGTGGCAAATGATTTTGCTTTGAATTTTGACTCTATATTTAGACAGAGGATTGGTCCTGAGAACACATTTACGATCCTTTTATCTAGCTGCACAGCTGGGTGAATTTATGTGTTTGAACATTTGCCAGAGGGCTGACTCCAGGGAAGATGAGCTGTGTTAAAAGGAAAGGGATTGTTGCATTTAAAGTACAATAGAGTATGTGCCTGTAATATGAGCAATGGATGAAGGAAGTGAGAAGTTAAACTCAGGAGAAGTGGTGTAGTTCTCATCAAATATTGGAAAAAGCCTGTCAAGTATAAGAGAGATTAAATTTGTTCTGTATGGCTCCAAGATGTAGAGCTTGGTCCACAGGATGTAAGCTTCAGAAAAATAATTTTCAGCTCAGTCTAAGGAAGAATGTCTCAGATTGAAACGAGTTGCCTCAAAGGACAGTCTTCCTTCACCATGGGAAAGATTTAAATAGGGGCAGGATGACTTAATCAGACAGGTGGTTGAATTAGATAAATTCTAGGATTCCCTAAGAGTTTAACTGTGTTTAGTGTAAAATGACTATATTGGCTTAAGTTAATACTATAATATTTCTGTCCATGTAACTGATATGTGCTACTCTACCTAGGTAAATGGAAGCAGCTCTTCTTGTTTGAATTTGCTTAATACACTGAGAGATGGTTTTTGTTTTGTTGACAATGACTACTATTTATCTCTGAAACTATGTCTACATTTTATGACCACATGGCCATGGTGCTTTCTACAGCATCAAAACAAGTGATGCTCATTGGTCTATCCATTCTCCAGGGTGATAGTAATAATTGCTAATCATAGACAACACCACTGACTATTGTGTGCCAGACACTGTACTAGCACTTTCCATGTCCTGTCCCATTTAATTCTCTTCACTCCCCTATGGAAGAAGTCCTGGCAGTGCAATGGTTAAAGCACTCAGCTGCTAACTGAAAGGCAGTGATTTAAACCCAACAGCAGCTCCGTGGGAGAAAAGACCAGGTGATCTGCTCCCAAAAAGATTACTGCCTAGGAAACCCTATGGGGCAGTTCTACTCTGTCACCTGAGGTCACTATGAGTTGGAATTGACTCACACAACAACAACACTCCCCTATGAAGTTGGCACTTATGACCCCACGTGATAGACAAGGAAGTGAGCTATGGAATATCATGGTTGTTCAAACAAGATTGCACAGTTTAAAGACCAGAGGGGGATTTGGATCCTGGGCAGTCCGATTTCTGAGCGAGTGCTCTTGTTGTCAACTCTACATTTAAAAAGCAGAAGCAGACATGGAAAAAAAAAAAAGAAAGAAAACTAGCAAATTGTTGAGGAAGCATGAAATGTGGTCATTTTACTCAGGTGTTAGAGAAAAAGACTCACGTGCTTCCCCTGGGATATCAAAATAACCCAAGCGCTCTTTGTTCATTTCTATCAATTGTGATGTTCATGCTGAGTCTCTGCAGGTTATTTTAAAAGATGAAATAATTCACAACATGGGCAGTATGGGAACATTTCTTCTAAAGACAACTTTGTTTTTTGCTGAGACTCTTCAACTTATTGCTGAAAGGGAAACAAGCAAGTTTAAAAGCTGAAGATTTCTAAATGCAGTTCAAAACCTGTCCACTTTATGCCTGGGGAAAATAGTTTTTATGACAAAGGTTTTCAGTCACATAATATGACTGTGCAACAGTTATGTAATATTTTAGGGACTGTTCATAGCTGGACATGATGCTGTTCTTTCCAGAACTGAAGACTCAAGGATCAGCATTGATGGACTTGGGGGATAATACCATTACCCCTAAAACAGGGGAGCTGTAGGATAGTTAATTCATGGGATGACTGCTCTTGCGACAAATAGATGATGAGGCTCTGTTAAAAGTTAAGTTTAAAAAAATACGGTACTACTTTTCCAATGTGAAAAAGTCATTCAATAAAAGTAGTTTTAAAAGGATCACAGCCTTCCACAAACCTAATGATATTTTCAAAACCATTGAAAAACCAGATGATTTATCCTGGGAGTTGGCACACTGGGGCCAAAGAGTAAATATTTCAGGCTTTTAGGACACATACAATCTGTTTAAGTACTTAACTCTGTCGTTGTAGCATGAAAGCAGCCATAGATGATATATAAAGAAATGGGTGTAGCTGTGTTATAATAAAATATTATTTACAGTAAAACAGTATTACAACATATTATTCTTTCTTTTGATTTTGATTCAGCATTTAAAAATGTAAAAGCTATCCTTAGCTCATAGGCCATAGAAAAACAGGCAGTGAGTCAGATTTGAACTGCAGGCCTAAGCTTGCTGACGCTGTTTAACCTGATTTCAGATTGACTTTAGGATGCAGAACGAACATAACTGACAACCTTGAGGGCCAAAAGACAAAGTTGGTGAGACAGGTCTTAGTACATTTCCCCTCCTCTTTCTACAAGCCCTCTCCGCTCCTGTACTTCCTAAAGATGACTTGCTTCCAGCAAAGTTTAATGTATGCAGCATGCCCAATCAGTCTTAATAATTACCACTACCAAAGAAGGGCTCACTGTTACTGTGTGCTAGTGGCTCTTCTTTAAGTCTGTGAGTTGTCTTTATACGAAGTGATTCAGGGATGGCTACTGAGTTTATATCAAGTCAGATTTAGTTCAACCTGAAATGCTTTGACAGCAAGCACTAAGTGTTCTATTTCTGTCTCCATCCCTGCACAGATACTGCTCACGCTTGAGATGAGGCTTGTCTGTGGTAGATCTCAGCCAAATGTTCCATTTCTTCTTGGAAGAGTGCATTTCCTAACCTCCCTTGCAGTTAGGTTGAGCCATGTGACTGATTTCAGCCAAAGGAATGTAGGCAAAATGATATATGCCATTTGCAGGCCTGACCCCTAAACCATTGAGTGATCTTTCATACTCTCTCTATACCTCTCCTATCTACCCAGTGGGAGAAAGGATGGCAGAGATGCTGGAACTATGCAATAGAAGAAGCCACAGTGTAGAAGGAGAGCCACCCAGAAGAACTATTTGACCCACAATGGACATTGTTTGAGCAAGAAATAAACTGTTGAGCTACTGAGATTGTGGGGTTTTTTGTTACAGCAGCTAACATTAATCACACTAATTAATATAATTTTCAATTCCTGCAATCCTACACAAGGATTTAATTCAACTTTGTCTCCTTGTCTTTGATGGGGTTTATTGACAATCTCTTGTACTGTGTCATTTGCAAATTTTTGCCTCATAATTATAACCATAAATTATTACAAAATTTCATTGGACCCAGCAATCACACTCCTGGGAATTTATCTCAGAGAAGTGAAAATATATGTCCACACAAAAAACTGTACATAAATGTTCATAGCAACATTATTTGTAGTATACACAACTGGAAAGAATGAAAATGTCCATCTATACGTAAATGGTTAAATAAACTGTGGTACAGCCATACCATGGAATGCCACTCAACAATAAAAAGGAATGAATTACTGATATATTGATACAACAACTTGAATTAATCTCAAGGGCATTATGCCAAGTGAAAAAAAGCCAATCCAAAAGGGTCACATACTGTATAATTCTATAGGCATGACAACATTTAGAGATGAAAAACAGATCAGCGGTTGCCAGGGGTTGGAAAATTAGATAGGACAGGACATGGACAGGACATGTCACAAAAGGGTAGGTGTGAAATTGTAGGCATTTTTATTTAATGATGAGAGAGAGAGTTCTGACTACTGAATTGTTTGAAGCTATAATCTATTAACTGGCTGCTTTCTCTTCTTCCCTATAATATTTGATCTTTCTAAATATGAGAACTACAAAACAACTTCAAGGTGCAGCTGAAATGGGTTTGATGCTGATTAGGGTTCTCTGTAAACTTGTTGTATATCAGAGATTTGGCATTGGACTTTTTGACTATGTATCTGTGAAGCTCTGAGTCTGCCAATGGTAACTTGGTTTTATAGAAACAGAATACTTGCTGAATTATACTTTTTGCAGAAAAGTATAGTTTTAAGAAGCTTTCAGACACTGAAGAATGGAGACAGCAGTGGGAAAGAACAGTCAGGATAACTAATCATTCTTTCATGTGATACATATGAATTGAAAATCTACTGTGTCTGATACTGTGTCTGATACTGTGGTAGGTATCATGAAGCTTACAGGGTGGTAGAGGAGACAGATATTAATCCAAGAACCATTGCAGTAATGTGAAAATATATCTGTGACAAGAGCTATGGAGGAGAGGTGAAATGGTAGGTTCAGGAAGGTTTCCGTGAGAAAGTAATAATTGAGCTGAGATCTAAAGGAAGAATAAGAATTAATTAGGCCAAGAGAAGCCGTGGGTGGATATTCCAGACATTGAAGTAAAGCTCTCTAATGGAAGCATGAATCATATCAGAGAAACCAAAAGAAGGCCCGTGTAGCTATGGGGTAGGAAGCCGAGGGAACATAATTCAGGGGAGATGAGACAGATAGGTAGGTGCTCGCTAGCTGCCTTGACCCTGCATTAAGGATTTAATCTTGATCCTAAAAGCAATGGGAAACCATTTAAGCAGGAGGGTGATTTGTGTTTAAACTTATCACTCAGGTTGCGGTGTGAAGAATCGCACTGGGTATTGGGGTGAGGTGGAATGACCAAGACCAGGTGTAGGAAGACTAGTTTAGAGGCTATTGATTTCCAGATGATATAGCATAGTAGCTTGACCTGGGTTGGTTAACAGCGGAGATGGGCATAATTACTCAGATTTAAAAGATTGTTAAGAGGTAAAATCATCTAGACTGGGTAATGAATTGGTTATGAGAAATATAAAAGAGGGAAATGTTAAAATGAAGCAGGGTTTTTTGATGGTATCATGTAACTGGGTCAATGTGTTTCCATCCCAGATTTGAGGAGAAAAGAAATGAAATTATTCTGGATGCATGTTAAGTTTAAAAGGCCTTTGAGACACCCAAGGGGAGATATTCGGTAGGCAGTTGGATCTGCTGGTCTGCAGCTCAGAGAAGAGGTGTGTGCCTCCCCCGCTTGTAGGTGGCATATCTGAGACCACCTGGGGGAAGATCACAGAGCATTCTACATTCTTCTTGGAGGGAATGTCTCCAGAACAGAACTAGAATGTCAAGGACCAGCCCCAGCTGCCATCTCTTGGTCCTGACTTTCCGATGTGCCATCCTTAGCTCAGCTAGCAGAATTAGTAAACTTCTCCTGCAGCAGCTACAGTGCTTTCCTGGTTTGTCTACCACAGCAGTGCATTACAAACACCTATAAAACCTCCCAAATTAATTACAGTAGTTCTAATCCAAACTAGAAATATAGCTAAGGCTGACTCTTCTCTTTCCACCTCCACACCCCACCACCCTTTCAATAAGTCTCCAAATCCTGCTGGTGTTACCACATAAATATTTCAATAGTAGATACAGATAGCTGTCAATGAGTCAACTCCAGCTCATGGAGAACTTGTGGACAATAAATGTTGTCTAGTTCTTCACCATCCTCAAAATCGCTAGCATGTTGCAGTCCATCATTGTAGCTATTGTGTCAATCCATCTCACCAAAGGTCTCCCTCCCCCTTGCTGAGCCTCTCCTTCACCAAGCATGATGCCTTCCTCTAGCGATTGATCCCTCCTGATGGCATGTCTATAGAAGTGAGTTAGACATGTTCCACAAGGTTTTCATGGTCTGGTTTTTAGAAGTAGATCGCCAGGCCTTTCTGCTAGTCTGTCTTAGTCTGGAAGCTCCACTGAAACCCGTCCACCATGAGTGACCCTGCTGGTATTTAAAATACCAGTAGCATAGCTTCCAGTATCACAGCAACAAGCAAGCCACCACAGTACAACAAACTGACAGATGAGTGGTGGACTTCAAAAATGTGTTCCCTCTTTTCCACTCCTACCAGTACTCTTCTTTTTCAGACATATATTTTTTTCTCTTTCTCACACTATTGTAGTAATCTCCTAACTAGTTTCTCCAACTCCGATCTTTCTCCCCTAAAATCCACTCTTAGTACAGCTGTTGGAGTACTCTTTCTAAATGAAACTCTGACCAGCCATTCCCCTACTAAACCCCATTAATGGTCCCTGATGACATAATACCCTGCACTTTCTTCACCCCCTGCTGTTCCCCACACCACTCACCGAACACGGTAAATCCCAGCAAAGCCCAGAGTCATGCCCTTGACATTTACCATACTACTTTTTGCCTCTTTGCCTTTGCTTACATGGTCCCCCTGAATGCAATCTCTCCTTCTTTCACTCCTCCTCATTCTTGAAGATCCAGCCTGAAGTTAACTCCTTTTCAAACCTGCTTGAAGCAAAGCTAGGGGCCCCTCTGTGCTGCCATGTCACCCTCTAAACACCTCTATCTTTGGCTGACTCTATTGTACCATCATTACCCAGTGATAGTGTCTTCATTCCAGTGATTCTCAATCCTGGCCCACAGCTGGAATTATCTGAAGAGGTTTTAAAAAAAAATTTGGTGCCTGAGCCCCATTTCCAAGGTTTTGCAGAAAAGGGAGCACCATGAGAAACACCAAACAACAGCAATCAGGGCAAGGAATCCGTTCTCCCAGAGAGCAGCAGTGACAGTGGCAGTGAGGCAGGTGCTACCCTCAAAAGCCTTTGGGGCTATAGATCTCCCTGAGATGCCTGCATAAGAGAACATCTATGGACTCCTCACGGACAGATGGTTTATAGTTGGGGAGTCCCAGAATAATTCCAGAGGACTTTGAGGGCCAAGCTAATGTCATTTTTAATGAATGTGGGTATAATAAGCCATCAAGTTCAGGATTGTTACTGTCAACATAACCTTATTCAAAAAGAATAAGAGGCTAGAGGAGACAATAATAATAGGTAGGGACTCAGAGGGCACTATCTAATGTAGATTATTCCTTGATAGATATTTGGTGCAATATCTACAGTTGAATCTCGTGATGGTTCTCACATCCAAGGAGTCATTCCCTATCATTAACAGTTCACTGACTATTTTGTACTTCTATAAGACTCAGCCAAAGTTAGCACTCTGTCTATCTGGAGCAGAAGCACAATTAAATAATAAGAACCAGTGTTGAATAAGTCCTTACTCTATTTTAGACTCCAGGAAATCTACATGTGCTATCTATCTCATTTAGTACTCATAACGACATTATGAGGTGAATATTTTTATCCGATTCATCTATGCCAACAGTAAGGATTTGAAAGGTGAAATAACATAACAAGACCACACAACTACAAAGTGATGGAGTTCAGATTCAGATTAGTTTATCTGCTTCTGCACATCTTGTTCTTCACCCCTACCTATACATCCACACTGTATTTTCTAAAGAACGATGTCCTATTCAGTATAGTTTATATCACTTGGTAAACATTCTTTATTTTGACAAGAAAGAAAAAGAAATATATCAGAACTTGAAATACTTTTATGCCACCTAAAATCACCAAAAGAAACCTAAGTATATTAAAATGAATGGCCAAATATTGTCAGGTTCAGAAATCCTCCACAACAAAGTATTCCAAAATGAAAATAGAGCTCATTTGCTTACTCAAATTTAACAATGTTTGTGAATTAATTACAGCTCAGCTTTCTTCACCTGATGTGTACATTCTGGTTATACTTTACTAGGATGGAATTAATTTTGTTTTTGCTTTACTTTTCCAGTTATACTTTATATCCAACATAGCATACAAATCATTTTTTAAAATAAATTTAAATAGAAAGATTGTGTGACCTCAAAATAATTTCTTTTTTTTTTTCTTCTTCTTTAATGGAGAGGAATGCACTTGAGAAAACAAAGAGGGGTCTTGGAGTTGTGTGGTCCTGGTCAATACTCCCCTTTGGGCTACGTGATTATCTAGACTGGATTTGGGTTTCATAATTACACCCACCTATTGCATTAGCAGCTTCATGCTGGGCTCCAGCACTGCCATTTGGGGAGCCCTGTGGGTTTCGAGAAAGCTAAATGGACTTGTTTCCAAGAGCCCCACAGAGTGAGTGGCGCTGATTTTGATCATTTGCAAGCTACATCTCTGCTGTATGTGACAACAACAAAAAGTTAAGGGCTGAGAGTGAAATTTTGTGGTGGGCTCTAATTTTAAGGAAAAATGGAAGAGAAAAACAACCTGTCCAGAGTTGCTGCCCTGTCTGTTGCTCTATCTAAAAACCTAAATACCGTTCTTGATTCTGTCCTTTCTTTTATCCCTACAATTAATTTATTAGCAAGATCCCTGTTGGCACAATGGTTAAGCACTTAGCTGCTAATGGAAAGATTGGTGGTTCGAACTCATCATCGGCTCTACAGGAGAAAGACCTGGCGATCTGCTCCCTAAAGATTGCAGCCTAGAAAATCATAAGGGGCAGTTCTACTCAGTCACATGGGGTTGCTATGAGTTGGAATTGACTCAATGGCATACAACAACAACTTTACCCCTAGTATTATGCATGTTTTAAATATATTTATCTCTATTTCCAGGATCATAGATCAGCATTTCCAGTCTACAGTAATAAAAAGTCTCTTAATTTTTCTCCCTCCTGTCACCCTTTACCATCTCCAGTTTGTTTTTCAACATGTAACCAGAGTGATTTTTTAAAAAATAAAATCTAAGCTACAACTGCGTAAAGCTGAACTGGCAAAAGTTGTGTGATGGATATATTTACAACAACAACAACAAAAAAAAGAGTAGCTGCTGAGGCTGCTTATGTCCAACCAAACACCTCATGGGATTTGGTTCCTTGGTTTGGAGGTTTAGGGTCATAATTTCATGGGACTTCACAGTTAATTGGCCTAATAACATGTTTAGTGCTTCTGTTCTACCTCCTAATTTGTTGCATAGTGCCTGGGGTCTTAAAAGTTTGCAAGCGGCCATCCAAGACACAACAATTGGTCTCTATTCACCTGTAGCAACAGAGGAGGCAGAAAAGTCAGGAGGGTATGGAATGTGTGACTAATTGCCTGTATGAACAACTGCCTCCTTTGCCATGAGACCAGAAGAACTGGATGGCACCCAGCTACTGTTACTGAACATTTTGATCAAAGATTCCAAAGAAGAATTCTGATCAAAAGGGGGAAAATGTAGAACAGAATTTAAAATTCTTATGGACTCTAGACTTTCTGGAACCATACAGGATGGATGAACCCTTGAAACTATTGCCCTGAGATAATCTTTAAAACTTAAACCAAAAATATCCAGTGAAATCATCTTAAAACTGAAAAATAGTTCAGCTTAACTAGTAAAAAAGTTCTACATTGAATATTATGCTCTATTAAGAACTATCTATATGAGATCAAATTGACAACATCAACATGAAAGATTAGATAGGAATCTTGGGGGGCAGTAAGTTTATGTTAATGAGAGAGGAACAACTCAGAAAAGGAGGGTGAGAATGGTTGTACAACTCAATGAATGTAATCAATGTCACTAAATTTTACATGCAGAAACTCTTAAACTGATGTATGTTTTCTTGTGTATATTCTCAACAACAGCAACAAAATAAATAAAATTTAGAAAAAAAAAGAAATCTAATCAAATAATTTTCCCATTAAAAATCTTCCACGATACTGGGTATCTATTTGCAGAAAATGAAACAGGATCCATACCTGACACCATACACAAAAACTAACTCAAAGTGGATCAAAGACCTAAATGTTACAGCTAAAACCATAAAGTTCTTCAAAAATAATGTAGGGACAAAATTATGGGACCTGATTTTTTTTTCCAAGATAGATTATTAAACACAACTACAAATGAACATATAGTAGAAGACAAATTAGATAACTGTACCTCATAAAAATTAAATACTTAGGCTCATCAAAAGACTTTATCAAAAGTCAACATACAGACTGGGAAAAAATCTTCAGGAATGAAATATCTGAAATGGGTCTAGTCTTTAAAATATATAGAAAATTTCAGGAACTCAACAACAAAAAGACAAACAACCCAATTAAAAAATGGGCAAAGGACATGAACAGACACTTCACCAAAGAGGACATTCAAGTGGCCAGCAAACACATGAAAAAAATATTTGTGATCACTAGCCATTAGAGAGATGCAAATTAAAACTACAATGAGATGCCGTCTCACTCCTACTAAAATGGCACTGACTTAAAAAAAAAATACAGGAAACAACAAATGCTGTTGAGGATGTGGGGAGAATGGTGGGATTGTAAAATGGCATAACCACTATGGAAAATGGTGTAGTACTTCCTCAAAAGCTAGAAATAGAAATACCTTATAACCCAGCAATACCACTCATAGGTATATACCCCAGAGATCTAATAAAAGAGTCATAAACAGACATATGTACACCTAGGTTCATTATAGCACTATTTACAATAGCATAAATATGAAAACAACCTAAGTGCCTATCAGTGGATGAACGGATAGGCAAAATGTGGTACATACATATACTAGAATACTACATAGCCATAAAGAATAATGATGAGTTCTTGAAACATATTATTACATGGATGAATCTGGAGGACATTACACTATGCTGAGTGAAATAAGTCAATCACAAAAGGACAAATATTGTATGATTGCATTTTTATAAGAAGAAAATAATAGGTATATGTACAGAGATCAGCATTCACTGGTGGTTACCAGGGGTGGGTGAGGATGTGAGAGGAGAAATTACTCTCTAGATGGTAGACATTTGATATTTTAGGTGATAGGAAAGATAGCACCGAATGTGGGTGAAGTGCGCACAACTTGACCAAGGTAAATGATGCCACTAAGAAATACACAAGAGAAAACGACATTTTAGATAAAGGACAAGACGTATATAATTTTGCAATAATGCCAACAACAAGCAAAAAAAATTCTGTAGTTATATTTGTATGTATATGGGTATACATAGTGTGTACATATGTATACACATATAGATGTATGTATATGTATATGTAGGTGTGTGTGTATGCATATATATTCATATATATGATAAACCACATAGGGAGCATAGTTACAGGTATTTCTTAGACATAACCAAATACCTCTTGGATTTGTTTGTCTGTGTTTGAAGGCTTAGGACCATACCATGGTCTTGTGGGACAACTTGGTCAATTGGCATAACGTAGTTCATAAAGTTTATGCTCTACATCCTAGTTTGGTGAGTAGTATCTGAGATCTTAAAAACTCACGAGCAGCCATCTAAGACACTACTATTTGTCTGTACTCATCTGGAGCAAAAGAGAAAAGGAAAGAAAAGACTCAGAAGAAACTAGTCTACAAGACTGATAGTCTACATGAACCACGGCCTCATCCACCCTGAGACCAGAACTAGATGGTGCCTGACTACTACTACTGACCATTCTGATCAGGGCCAAAATAGATGCACTCTGATAGAATGGGAGAAAAATGTGAAACAGAACCTCAAATTCTTAGAAAGTTCAGAATTACTGGACTGGTTGAAGAAGAGGACTTCTCGAGACCATCGCTCTGAGATACCCTTTAAACCTTGAATCAAAACTATCCCCTGAGGTAATCTTTTAGCTAAATAAAAGAGTGGCTCCTAAAATAAAGAATATAACCTGTGAGTACTGTGCTCCTTTAAAAAAATAATCATCTGTATGAGACCAAATTGTCAACTATCCCTCCAAAGCAAAGATGAGAAGGTAAGAGGGCAGGGAAACTGGATTACTAGAAATGGAACAATCAGAACAGAATTAATAAGAATGTTGACACATTGTGAAAAATGCAACCGATTATACTGAATAATTTGTGTAGAAATTGTTAAATGGGAGCCTAATTTGCTGTGCAGGCTCTCACCGAAAACACAATAAAATATTATTTAAAAAAGTCTTCTGCAATAAAAAACAAACAAATTTTTAAAAAAGAATGTAAAAAAAAAACTTTGTGACTTCTGATATGACTTTAAATAAAATTCAAACCCGTTACCATGGCCTGTAAAGCCCTACAAAATCTGGCTGTACCTCAAATATGATAAACATATTTGTAATGGCTTCCCCTACATCTTATTCAATTTTTTTATAACATTTATCACTATTTGCAGTTATGCTCTACATTATCTGTTATTAGTTTATTGGTTGGCTCATTTAACAGACTATAATTTCCTTAAGGTCAGAGATATTGTCTGTTTTGCTCACTGTTGTATCATCAGTACTTGGAATACTTTCTAGCATGTAGTAAGCTCTAAGTTTTCTTTGTTGAATGGCAACAACGAATTAATAAATGTTACACCCACCATAACTTGTTTTTTCATTCCAGCCAAGTGTTTACACTTATCTCGGTTTTTTTTTTTTTTTTTGGTGAAAATATACACAGCAAAACATACACCAATTCAATAATTTTTACATGCAAAATTCAGTGATGCTAATTACATTCAAGCTGTCAACAATTCTTGCTATTGTTTTCCAAATTTTTCTACCACAATTAACATAAACGCACTGCCATCTAATTTTCTCATTTAACCTTTTGAGTTGCTATTGTCAATTTGACACATATAGATAATTCTTTGAAAGAGCACAATGCTCAAGGCAAATATTTTCTACCAATTAAGCTAAACTATTGTTTGGTTTCAAGATGACTTCAGCGGATAATTTTGGTTTAAATTTTAAAGATTACCTCCAGGCAATAGTTTCAGGGGTTCATCAGCCTCAATGGTTCCAGAAAATCTGGATTCCATGAAAATTTGAAAATTGTTCCACATTTCCCCCCTTTAGATCAGGATTCTTCTATAGACTCTTTAATTAAAATGTCCAGTAATGGTAGCTTGGCACCATTCTCTTCTTCTGATCTCATGGCAAAAAAGACAGTTGTTCATGAAGGCAATTAGCCATACATTCCATTGCTTCCTCCTATTCCTGGCCCTCTTTCTTCGTCTGTTGCTCTAGGCAAATAGAGACCAATTGTTGTATCTCGGATGGCTGCTTACAAGCTTTTAAGACCCAAGTACTACAGAATAAACTAGGAGGTAGAACAGAAACACTAAAAACAATATTAGGCCAATTGACTGGAATGTTCTATGAAACCATGACCCTAAACCTTCGAACCAAGAAAGCAAATCCCATGAGGTGTTTATTTATGTGACCATAAGCAACATTCAGCAGCTGCTCTTTTGTTGTTGTTGCAAAAATATATATAACACAACATTTGAAGTTCAACCTTTTTTTATATACCTATCTCTATTACAGGGGTCCTGGTGGCACAGTGGTTACAAGCTCAGGCTGCTAACCAAAAGGTCGGCAGTTTGAATTCACCAGCTACTCCTTGGAAACCCTATGGGGCAGTTCTATTCTGTCCTGTGGGGTTGGTATGAGTTGGAATTGACATGATGGCAATGGGTTTGGTTTTTGGTATCTCTATTGCAAGCCTCAAGCTAGTTGTGTTTGTGTTTGGAATTTGGTTATTAGCGTCATAGAATGCATATGCAGATTTCCGAGATAGAGATGGTTTGGTATCAGGGTCTCCTTCTTGTTAGTACCCTATGTATGTTTTCTGAAAGATCTCTCTGGGTTTTTGACCACTTGTTACATTCTGATCCCTGCTGTCTCTTGTTTTTTCAGGTTCTAGGCCCTTTGCTGCTCACCCTGACACTTTAGGCCTGGCTGATCACTGGGCTCTGGGTCCCTAGTTGGAAGTGACCTCCAGTACCAGAAGAGGCCTGGGCTATACATCTGGCTTCACATTTCTGTGTGGTCCTCTCTGCCTGCTCATATTGATCAGCCATCCTGAGCCCTTAGCTTTCCTTCAAATGGTTGGCTGAGATTTTTCTCCCAAGTCCACCCCCAAGAGTGCTCAACCCGCCCTCCCCACCTCCCCATATTGACACAGCCCCTTCCCAGGGGAATTCTCTCAGGGAGGTTTCCATTAAATTTAATTTGGGCCCTAGGCCAGCAAACCTAGTATCAGAGCAGTATATCTGGTGCATATGGAAATATGACTTCATTACATGTAGTATTCTTTCAAATTCTTTTTACTGTTTTAAAGCGAGTCTGTTGCTCTAGGTCCATAGATAGACTTAGCTTTTGCACATTGTCAAATTTAATCATTAAAAAATTACCCAAGGGAAATTTAGATAGAAATATTCAGATTTGAATACTAGCTGTACTTTTCAAGCTGACCCTGCCCACCAGACTTCTGGATTTATTGCCTTGAAATCAAGAATCTTGAACTTTCCAAGCCTAGATTTCTTAAATTGGAATTTTCCATGGAAAACTTCCAGTAACCCCAGCCTTCCTTCTCAAAGGTACTCCTATAAACATTAAGTACCAAGATGAATTGGGCCATAATGGTATTACTCATCTACCTCAGACAACTTTATAGAATCATAATGATGGAAATGTTCAGGCAACAGAGACCACCTTCTTTTCATTACATGAGAACATGCTGGAAATGTGCCAGAGACATATCTTCTATCCTTCTCAAAAGCCCATTCCAAGGCTTGCCAGGCCTCACTGACAACTTATATTTGGTAAAGCATTTCATAACTTGATGAAGAAGAACACCCACAAAGTGGTTATGCCTGTTCTAGGTGTGTTTTGTCAATAATCTTCCTTGAAAATATAAAAGTTAAAACTTTTATAGTAAAAACAAGGACACAAAGAATGACTGCATGCAACTGCTGTGAAAGGGGCAGTTTATGAAGTGCAGTAGATTTCAGTTTCTTTGATAGAGTTGGGCCTTTAAAATTGACATGATAATAGCTAAACATGCTTAAGTATATAATTAGGTAATTAAAGTCATACAAGAGTCTCTGCATGTGAACCTTAAGTCATAGAATTGCTGTGATAGGAGAAATTTTTAGAAGTCATTGAATCTAAACTTTTACCTCTATACCTACAGTATCATGCAAATAGTTAATGCTGCTGGCTGCAGACTGAAAGGTTTGAGGTTCAAGTCCACTCAGAGGTGCCTCAGAAGAAAGGCCCGGTGATCTACTTCTAAAAAAATCAACCACTGAAAACACTACGGAGCACAGTTCTACTCTGACACATAAGGGGTCGCCATGAGTCAAAACTGACTCATTAGCAAGTGCTTTTCTTGACAAGAAAGTATCTACTTGTTTAAAAAATGAGGAAAAGACCCCTTACACTTTTGCCCTTTTCTACGGATTCTGCGTGACATTTCAGCTCCTTGTGGTATCAATGGAAAATCATGGGACAGATCATAATCCTCTTTGTATTTATGTTTAAAGGTGGTTTTCACTTCGTGATGGAATGCATTTTTTCTTTTTTTTTTTTTGTGGAGAATATGATAAATGGTTACCTTCATCTGTTCAGTGAATACAGGGAAATGGGTAGAGGAAAGCAATAAAAAGCAGAGGCCTATTAGGCATAAATTAGGTGTGTATTAGGCATCATAGATAAAATCAAGTAGAAGTATTTATTAGACAGTGTTGAATGGGCAAAGGATCAAAATATGAAGCTGAAAAAGGAAGTGCAACTCCCACTTCTGGGAAGATAGAATAGACATCTTTTTCCTTATTCTTCCTTCTAGTTTCAACTAAAAACCCTGGACACTATGTATGAAACAAACGTAAGAAGACTTTGAAAGGTAGAAAGAAGCAGCAGATCGGCTAGAGATCACAGGACTGCGGAACTACATGGTGGTGAGTAGTTTGGTGGTGGCTAAGTTTTCTTTTTGCGTCATATATCCCACAATGGGTGTCAGAGAAGATGACAATTGGTAATACCAATTGGCTCAGACAAAAAAAAAACCCCAAGAAAAGCCTGCTGTCTCTAATCAAAAGACCAGGAAAGGGGAAGGCTAGTAAGGCAAGCAACGCTCACAAAGTAACAGCTGTATTCTAGTCAAACACCACAAAAAATGTTGTAGTGCCCTCCCCATGTCTTCCAGCAAAGACTTAGGGGGAGCCTAGCCTTCCTCCCAGCTCCAACAAGGCACCACAAGCTCCCTCCTCCTCTTCCAGGGTGATGGTTTCTGTTTTTCTATATATTAGCAATGAATATGCGGAAATTGAAATTAAGAATAGAATACCATTTATAATCCTTCAAAAAAAAAAAAAAGAAAGAAAGAAAAGCTTAGGTATAAATCTAACAAAATATGTATAGAACTTGTATGCAGAATGCCACAAAACATGGATAAAAGAAATTTAAAAAAAGATATAAATAAATGGATATTTCATGTCCATAGATTAGAAAATCCAACATAGTAAAGATGCCAATTCTCCCCAAATTGATATACAAGTTTATTGCAATGTTTAACAAAATCCCAGCAAGATTTTCTGTAGCTGCAGATAAGATTATTCTACAATACATATGGAAAGGCAAAGAAACTAGGAAAGATAACATAATTTTTAAAAAGAAGAATAAAATGGGAAGGGTCACTCTACTGATTTCAAGACTTACAGTAACCAAGACTTGTGGTACTGGCAGAGAGATAGACCCATAGACTAGCAAAACAGAATAGAGAACACAGAAATAGCCTCACACAAGTACAGCCAGCTGATTTTCACAAAGGTGCCAAAGCAATTCAATGGAGGAAAGATAGTCTTAAAATCAATGGTGCTGGAGCATGTGGCCTCCATAGGCAAAAATACTAAACCTCACACCTTATACAAAAATTAACTCAAAATGGATCATAGATTCTCCCTGCCACGCCCGGGGCATGCTGGGAGCATTAGGGAGCAGGCTTGTCTCGAACAACCAAATGTCTCTCCTCCACACATCCTTTCTTTCTTTCACTGAAGTCCTGGCTGACTTCTTCCGACAAGCTGTGCTTAATAAACAGAGACAGGCAGGAGTAGCTTAAACCCCAGTGAACATAACAGCATTAATAGTAATACCCTAGGCTGACTCTTGATGGGAAAAAACTATGATAACCATGGGGGACATGTGATCTGATACACCAAAGATATCAACAGTTTTCTAACTAATGCCCAGTCAGGGGAACTTTTATCATGTCACAATACCTGCAAATAGATATCTCATGCCAAATATCAGACAAGGATATAAACACAGCATACAGAAAAGTCAGACACTTGTTAAATAGAGACACTATTGTTGAGGGACAAGTAGCTAGTATATTTCAGACCTTAGTGAAGAAGCAAACCTTTTTAAATTTTAGTACTTCATGATTTGGACAATATTTTGAGATATAGAAATTTAGTTGAGAAGAACTAGTACTTAAAGTCTGAACTTTGAGTAATTATAACTTGAGAGATCAAAAAAATGATCTGAAATTAATAACAGAAACAGGTCATTGTTAGAGGTAATATCTATTGAGCACTGCAGAAAAATATCAGGTCGGTACAATTAGTATTGCTATTTTATAGATAAAATCAAACAACTTGGCCCAGGCCATGTTGCTAATAAATGGAGAAGCAGTATTTGAACTTACATCTGCCTGCCCTTTCTCCATTGATGGGCACTGGATGAAGTAGCCTTTCCTGACATAGATTCATGTGAAGAGTAAATTTGAGAGTATTTCATAAACCAACATTATTTAAAAGAAAAAAGAATTAAGGAGAAAACCAAAAAAACCCAAATCCTTCGCCGTTAAGTTGATTCCAACTCATAGCAACCCTATAGGACTGAGTAGAACCGTCCCATAGGGTTTCCAAGGAATGGCTGGTGGGTCTGAACCACTAACTTTTTAGTTAGCAGCCAAGCTCTTAACCACTGCACCACCAAGAAGGAGAAAATAAACCAATACAGAGTTGCCAGTAATTATTGTGCCAAATAAAGATATTTATAAAAACCAGCATCCACTTTAACCATCATTTCATAAAGAGAGGATATTTTAACATCAAAATGTGTAAGAAAGACATAATTTTAGAATTAAAAAGAGCCATTTACGTTGAATAAATTTAGTTTTATGAAAAACTCACCTGAGTAATCTTAGTGTTTCATCCTATGTATTTTTATATGATTGACTACAGATCAGTGAAAAAGTTGTCAATGCTCTACAGATTGGCATTTGGAAAACACTAATTCAACCACAAGGAGCCCTGGTCGCTCAGTGGTTAAGGCACTCGACAGCTAATGGAAAAGTTGGTGGTTGGAAACCACTAGCGGGAGAAAGATGTGGCAGTTGGCTTCTGCAGAGATTTACAGTCTTGATAACCCTATGGATGGGGTTGCGATGAGTCAGAATTGACTCGACGGCAGTGGGTAATTTAAGGACAATAGGCAAGTTCACTGATGAAAGATGTGAAGAAACTAGACAGGACAAGGACAGAAAGAATCAGCCACATCTGGCTAAGCGTTTTCATGGTTCTTTTGTTTGGAGTTTTAGAGGTTAGTATCTCTCCAGCCCTAAAAAAATCTCCTTAACTGATCCCCGAAGCCTCCATCTCTGGCCATTGGAAATGCCTTGGGAACCAGAAAAATGGAAAGGTATCCTGGCTTTAATTATGAGGGTGCTCTAACTCTTTCAAAGCCAAATTCATCGTATTCTCTAGTTTCACAGTCTCTAATTTTTGCTTGTTCACTTGTTTTGTGTTTTGCTTTTTTTTTTTTTAAGATTTTCCAAAGTTCAACAGCCAGGTCTTCCCATCTAGGACCTTGGCTCACCCCCATCACAATTTCCATTTTCCCCACAGGCTCAAATGCCTTAGGTTGCTTTGGAAAACCACCCTTCCCAGCTCCACCACTCTAGAAATCCTTATCTCAGCTCCACACCCTCTGAAGGTAGCCTTTCCACTGCTTTACGTCTGTTTCACAAGAAGGAACTAGATAACAATGGAAATGTATCTATATCCTATACAAATATTGCCAAGTCTGTGTAATTTATAGCCTATGAAATTATGCGTAGAGGACATCTGCTGTTTTTACCTGTAAAGCAGTCCTGACTCCTTCTTTTGGCAACAGCACTCCAATTTTCTTTTGAGGAATAGCCCATGGGCCCTTGGGTATGTTCTTGGAGAAGCTATCAATCAAGTATGATAGTCCTGCAATCCCTACCCTCTTTGCCAAGGGGTTGGCACAAAACCAGCGCTAGGTCAATCCAACTCTCTTCCAGGAATTTGCAATTTAAACATCTAACATATTAGCAGAGGGTGGAAAATTCATTGGAGCTGAATCATTCTAATTATGGCCCCTTGAAAAGATTGATTTTTAATTCATGAAATCTAGGTTCTCACAGCTGCCTTGTTTCCTGTTTTTCTTGATTCAGCCTTTTTTTCTTTTCTTTATAAGATTTATAGGCCTCCAATTATTCCTCCTCCTGCCCTAACCCCTTTATTTTTTCTTAAGTTAATCAGAATCTATTGCTGATGCTTCCAACCAAATACCATAGTTGACTCATTTTGCTTATCAATATTATTGATAATAAATATTGCTAAAGTGGCCCAGTGGTTAAGCATTCATATACTAACCAAAATTCGGCAGTTCGAATCCACCAGCCACTCCTTGGAAACCCTATGGGGCAGCTCTACTCTGTCCTATAAGGTTGCTATAAGTCGGAATCAACCTGATGGTAACAGGTTTGGTTTTAGTTTTGGGTTTAAGGTGTATCAAGGCCTTAGGAGGCCATCATTGTGCTAAGTGTTTTGCATGCTTCTTCCTGATCTCCACAATTACCTCAGGAGATGACAGCTAGAACCAATGAGCAAGCTGGGCCTTAAGTAGCTTGCCCGAGATTACAAGGCTGTCAGGTAAAGATGCATTATCCTCCATCCGTCTGCCTTCTCAGACTACCTCTAACAAGTAAAGCGTATACTCTTTTGATTCCATGATATGAGCACAGACCTTCTCAAGGAACTTATAAAAATTGCAATTAAAGACAACCCTCTTCTGGTCTTTTTATAAATAGCATTCTGAATATTTGAACTCTCAAGATTTTGAGACCCACACTGAGAAAATAAAGTATGCAGAATCCCTTAGATGAGTTGCCTTAGTAAAACCTCTTCTTTGCTGCATATGCCATATATTACAGAGGGAAAGACAGACACATCTAGTGCAGTGCCAGTAGTACTGGCATGTCAGGCCAAAGGAGGGCATATGAGAGAAAAGGTACATGGTGGACCCCAAACTTTATTCAGGCAATAAAAATGTATGCACTAAATGTAATTGTGCGCCTATTCTATATCTCACCGCCTTGTTACAGCTCTCTTTCTCTTTCTTGGTCTCCCAGTTCCAAGAGCTTCTCAGAGCAGGGATCCTGGGTCCAAAGGACACGCTCTGCTCCTGGCTCTTCTTTCTTGGTGGTGGTGAGATCCTCCTTTCCCACCTCTGGGATGGCTCATTTTAAGCCTATCGAGATGGCAAAACTAACCAATCCCTTTGCTAGGGTTCCATAGACCTATTTGCATTGTCCCACTCCCACACGGGTGCCATGAACTTTATTTGCATTATTAGCAAGCTATCCAATCCCATTGGTGGACCACAATTACCTTATTTGTGTAGTCTCACCCAAGTGATTGGGTGGGAGTTGCAAGACCACGGTGAGAAAGGTCATATAAAAGTGATCCATTGTACTGCAGGTAGGAAAAATATATCTAAAGCCACAATTGCTTTAGAAGGAGAAATTAAGCCATATCTTGTTAGGCTTAATTAGATGGGCCTGGTTCAGTAACTAGGCGTAAGACGTGGATAGTGCTGAATTAGTCCACCTAAATGGAATGAGGGAGTCCTGGGGTGGTAAAAAGGTTAAAACACTTGGCTGCTAACTAAAAGGTTGGAGGTTCAAGTCCACCCAGAGATACTTCAGAAGAAAGGCCTGATAATCTACATCTGAAAAATCAGCCATTGAAAACCCTGTGGGGCACAGTTCTACTCTGACACACATGGGGTCACCATGAATCAGTGTTGACTTGACAGCAATTGCTTTTTTTTTTAATGGAATAAGAAGCATTTGGTATTCCTGGGGGAAAACCAGGAGAAATTTAGAAATAGAGACAAAGGGGGACAACTGAGAAGAAGGAAGAGAGGGGAGCCAGTGAGCTGTCTGGATGCTCAGTATCAAGTTGGGTCATAGAGTAATGTGGTGTCTCAGTGATGGGGGAGGGATGAAGAGAGCATAAAAAAAAAAGCATGGCTAAGATTATACAGTAAAACCTGTGAAAGCTGGAACCTGTGTAAGGCAGAAACATTTGAGAAAACTCAAATGTTTTCCACTAAAATGAGCAATAGAAAAGTGGTAAGACTGCACCCTGTAAAAGGCAGAAAAACTTGCAAGGCTCGAAAAACAAAGTAGCCCCATTGAGTTCTGGCTCTTACTGATTTCACTGTATCTGAAGTTGCTGGTTTTGGTTCAGCGCACTCAACCCCTTCTGTTTTCACCAAACCATCGGTAAATTCTGCTGCCCACATAAAGACCTGCATGAGAGCAGTTAGTATAGAAATAATGGAAAAGGATTAAGTCACTAAGTATTGGTTGTTGTGAGGCAAAACAACATGCACATGACTTGTAAAATATCCGTCAGAAGAACAAGTTCAGTAGAGCCCCAATCTGGTGTAATCACAACAAGACAAGCCCGTGGGGATAACTGGGGAGGGCTTTGTGTTTCCACACACCTGCATGAGTGCGTGGAGGTAGTTAAAGGCAATTTAATCTAAATCTCCAAAAGGAAAGTGACCTAAGTTAATATGTCTGTTACCAAGGTAAAGCATGAAGGGTATTCTTTGGATTAAACAAGGAGAAGGTGTTGAGACCTTGGAGAGAGCAGATGTTAGCAAAGCGACAGAAAGTTCTGGCTGAGGCGAAGAGGAAGGAGACACAGTTATCGGGGAGTACTCTTTTTGGATCTTTGCTGTGAGGGGGAGGATAAAGATCAGATATAACTAGAAGGTTTTGTTTTAATGATGGGAGTTGGAGCTGAATGGAGAAAGCAGTAGAGACTCTATTGTTCCTATAAAACAGCTCCATACTTGGAGTACACTTTCCACTTGGCTTTCCAATGCCGAAAGCGTTTGGCTTTCCAATGCCAAAGCAAAGACGGCAGTGACAAACATCAGAGCAGCAGAACTGAATTTCAAAACAGCAGTGTGGTGCGAGCAGAGGTGATGTTAGCCAAGAGACTAAGAGGTGTTAGCTGTGGACTGGAACGTCCTGTAGTATGGCTTGTGCCCAGACTGACACACACTGACATGGAGATGGTCGTGAATTATAAGCTAGCACTGAGTCAATCATGTAGATCTGAGAGAGT
This sequence comes from Trichechus manatus latirostris, assembly GCF_000243295.1. Taxonomy (NCBI): domain Eukaryota; kingdom Metazoa; phylum Chordata; class Mammalia; order Sirenia; family Trichechidae; genus Trichechus; species Trichechus manatus. The sequence continues at coordinate 22,390,989 of NW_004443954.1, read as the reverse complement.
AATCTTCCCCTTCTATTCTGTGCTCAGCAGTCCTTAATATTACTTCTTAGCCTTGCATAATGCCTTTCAGTTCTAAAGAAATTTTATTTTTATTACCCCATTCAGTGAAATACTGAATATAGTGCCCATTTATGGTTTTCATACTCCATAGGGATATATCAGGTTATGAAGATAGTCACATCAATAATTTACATAGTGAAAGTTATTTATAAAATGTGTAAAATAATGGAGGCTATTTAGCCTGGAGAAGATAACCTAGTGTACTCCCTTGCTAAATACAGGATGTATGTATGTTGCATGTATGTATGCATGATGTATAGATGGATGGAAGGAGAAACTATGGGACATTCTAGTCAGGACCACAGAATCCTTAATGTGGTATCCCAGGCAACCCCCGTCAAACAATTTGAGTAAACACAGAGCTGAAATCAATTTGTCATACTAGGGTTAGACCATTTCTCAAGTCACTCTCATTAAAATATTTTATAATAATTCTAGTTAATGAAAAGAATCAACTCCAACCACCCTCTAATCCACCAGGGCAATCTCCTAATTAACTCTACCATCAATGTACTTTCATAACTATTCTGTTATCTTATATATCTGTATGGATTCTAGGCATCAATTGTTATCTGTTTTAATTTATAGCTTACCTTAAATATGAACTCTTATGCAATTTAATTAACGTAAATAGACTTTTATTGATTACGTCCTGTGTTCTGGATGTTAGAGAAACAAGATCAATAAATAGTATTCAGATACTTTGTCCACTAACTCAGTGATAAGTGCTGCATTGGTAGTTTAGAAGTGTTATGTGAGCTCAGAGAAAGAGTCAGTATTTTTGCTTCAGGCTTAACATCTAGCAGAACATTACTGAGGAACTGCAGGTCAAATTGTTGTTATCTGACATTGAATTGGAGCCCAACTCATGGCGACCCCATGCATAGCGGAATGGAATGAGGTCACTAGGCCTTTCTTTCTAGTCCATTTTAGTCTGGAAGCTCCGTTGGGTGGTGGTTGCACGTGAGATACATTGGTCAGGAATCGAACCCAAGTTTTCCACATGGAAAGCAAGAATTCTATCACTGAAACCCGTTCAGCACTAGTAACCACTAATAAGCTTTGGTCTCTATACATTTGCCTTTTCTTGTCTTTTTGTATAAATAAGGTCATACAGTATCTGCCCTTTTGTTATTGGCTTATTTCACTCAGCATAATGCCTTCAAGCTCCATTCATATTGTAGCATGTATTAAGACTTCATTTCTTTTACTGGCTGAGTAGGCTTCCATTGTATGTATGTACCACATTTTATTTATCCATTCATCTGTTGATGGGCATTTAGGTTGTTTCCACCTTTTGGCTATTGTGAATAGTGCTGCAATGAACATTGGTGTACAAGCCTCTGTTTGAGTCTTTGCTTTTAAGTCTTTTGAGTATATATCTAAGTGTGGGATTTCTGGGTCATACGGTAGTTCTATTTTTAGTTTCTTGAGGAACTGCCACACAGTTTTCCACAACAGCTGTACCATTTTGCTTACTCACCAGCAATGGGTAAGAATAACAATTTGGGAGCCATCTTGGTGACCTAAGTCCCAGTGTGCTCCTTTGCTTGGCCAAACAAATAAAGCTCCTTCTTCGCTTTCACCTGTTTCATGTCTCTACGGCTGCACTGAGAAGTCCTGGAACAGTCCAGTTACAAGGTTTCTGAGGAGCAGCTGGTGGATTCGAACTGCGGACCTTTTGGTTACCAGCTGAGCTCTTAACCATTATGTCACCAGGGCTCCAATTTAATCTAAAGGTAGAATAAATTAGAGACTTCCAACAAAATGGGGCTCTAGGCAGAAGCACCACGCCATCCCTCCACAGCAAAGATCTGAAAAACTAAGCCAAATGGAGAAAACAACAATCCTGAAACCCTAAAACATCAAATGAAGAGGTAAAGAACTCAGCCAAGCACCAAATGGAGTGAGAAAACTGACAGAGAATGGAGAGGGAGGAGAGATTCATGCAGAGGTCCCCTACCAGCTAAAACAGCGTGGATCCACCATCTTGGACTCCTATCGGAGACCAGCAAACAGGGGCTTATGAGAAAGCAGCTTCACGGAGCTGCCAGTGGGAGACAAAACAACCACTCCACACATAACAATCTCCCCGCTACATCCTGCCTACCTGCACCGTGTGCTTAACATAACACCACCAAGCAACACAGGCATGGCCTACTGGAACCTGCCCTGCACTGATTACCGACCTGCCCTGGTGGCTGAAGTAAGTATCACAAACAACCCATCCCAGTAACTCTTCTTCAGCTAGACCTGCCCTGCTGTACCATA
>NW_004443954.1:22378661-22380902 GCF_000243295.1 Trichechus manatus latirostris | reverse complement strand
CTCCAGCTTCCTCTATGTTATGTTTCACAGCTTCATCGTTGTTCTTTATCGTTCCGTAGTATTCCATTTGGTGGATATACTATAATTTGTTTATCCATTCATCTGTTGATGGGCACCTAGGTTGTTTCCATCTTTCTGCTATTGTGAACAGTGCTGCAATGAACATGAATGTGCATATATCTATTTGTGTGACAGCTCTTATGTCTCTAGGATATATTCCAAGGAGCAGGATAGCTGGATCATATTGTACTTCTATTCCTAAGGAAGTGCCAAGTCTATTTCCAGGTGGTTATACCATTTTACATTCCCACCAACAGTGTATAAGTGTTCCCGTCCCTCCACAACCTCTCCAACATTTATTATTTTGCGTTTTTTGGATTAATGCTAGCCTTGTTGGGGTGAGATGATATCTCGCTGTAGTTTTGATCTGCATTTCTCTAATGGCTAATGATCGTGAGCATTTCTTCATGTGTCTGTTAGCTGCCTGAATATCTTGTTTGGCAAAGTACCTGTTCATATCCTTTGCCCGTTTTTTTAATTGGGTTATTTGTCTTTTTGTTGTTGAGGTTTTGCAGTATCTTGTAGATTTGAGAGATTAGACGCTGATCGGAGTTGTCATAGCCAAAATTTTTTTCCCAGTCTCTAGATTGCCTTTTTACTCCTTTGGTGAAGTCTTTTGATGAGCATAAGTGTTTGATTTTTAGGAGCTCCCAGTTATCTAGTCTCTCTTCTGTTGCTTGTGCTTTGTTACTTATGGTTCGTATTGTGTTTATGCCACGTATTAGGCCTCTAGCGTTCTCCCTATTTTTTTCTTCCATGATCTTTATCATTTTCAATTTTATATTTAAATCTTTGATCCATTTTGAGTTAGCTTTTGTGCATGGTGTGAGGTATGGGTCTTGTTTCAGTTTTTTGCAGATGGATATCCAGTTATGCCAGCACAATTTGTTAAAGAGAACGTCTTTTCCCCAATTAAGGGACTTTGGGCCTTTGTGCAAATATCAGCTGCTCATAAGTGGATGAATTTATGTCTGGATTCTCAATTCTGTTCCATTGGTCTATGTATCTGTTCTTGTAGCAGTAGCAGGCTGTTTTGACAACCATGGAGGTATAATGGTTTCTAAAATTAGGTAGTGTGAGGCCTCCCACTTTGTTCTTCTTCTTGAGTAATGCTTAACTTATTCGAGGCCTCTTTCTTTCCGTATGAAGTTGGTGATTTGTTTTCCATCTCATTCAAAAATGCCAGTGGAATTTGGATCGGGATTGCATTGTATCTGTAAATCGCTTTGGGTAGAATTGACATTTTCACAATGTTGAGTCTACCTAGCCATGAGCAAGGTATGTTTTTCCACTTATGCAGGTCTCTTTTGTTTTCTTGCAGTAGTGTCTTGAAGTTTTCACTGTATAGATCTTTTATGTCTCTGGTTAGATTTATTCCTAAATATTTTATCTTCCTGGGAGCTATTGCAAATGGTATTGATTTGGTGATTTCCTCTTTGACGTTCTCTTTGTTGGTGTAAAGGAATCCAACTGATTTTTATACGCTTATCTTGTATCCTGAAACTTTGCTGAAATCTTCTATTAGTTCCAGTAGCTTTTTTGTGGATTCTTTGGGGTTTTCTGTGTATAAGATCGTACCATCTGCAAATAGAGATACTTTGACTTCTTCCCTACCAATCTGGATGCCCTTTATTTCTTTTTCTAGCCTAATTGCTCTGGCTGGGACCTCTAGCACAATGTTGAATAGAGTGGTGATAAAGGGCATCCTGTTGGTTCCTTTTCTCAAGGGGAATGCTTTCAAAATCTGTCCATTTGGGATGATGTTAGCTGTTGGCTTTGTATAAATGCCCTTAATTATATTGAGGATTTTCCTTTCTATTCCTATTTTGTTGAGAGTTTTTATCATGAATGGGTGTTGGACTTGTTCAAATGCGTTTTCTGTATCGATTGATAAGATCATGTGGTTCTTGTCTTTTGTTTTATTTATGTGATGGATTCCACTGATTGTTTTTCTAATGTTGAACCATCTCGGCATACTTGGTATAAATCCCATTTGATCATGGTGAATTATTTTTTTGATATGTTGCTGAATTCTATTGGCTAGAATTTTGTTCAGTATTTTTGTGTCAATGTTCATGAGGGATGTTTGTTTGCAATTTTCTTTTTTTGTGGTGTCTTTACTTGGTTTTTTGGTATTGAGGTTATGCTGGCTTCATAGAATGAGTTTGGGAGTATTCCATC
>NW_004443954.1:22368437-22378213 GCF_000243295.1 Trichechus manatus latirostris | reverse complement strand
TTCTTATTATTTCCTTTCTTCTGGTGCCTGAGGGCTTCTGTTGCTGCTCTCTTTCTGCTTGTTCCTGTTGCAGGGTTAATGTTTTGATTATGGCCCTTTCTTCTTTTTGGATGTGTGCATTTATTGCTATAAATTGACCTCTGAGCACTGCTTTTGCTGTGTCCCAATGATTCTGGTAGAATGCGTTTTCATTCTCGTTTGATTCTATAAATTTCTTTATTCCAGCCTTAATTTGTTCTATAAACCAGTAGTTTTTGAGCAAGGTGTTGTTCAGCTTCCATGTGTTTGATATTTTTTTCCTTGCTTTTTCTGTTGTTGATATATACTTTAATGGCTTTATGGTCAGAAAAGATGCTTTGTAGTGTTTCAGTGCTTTGGATTCTGTTAAGGCTTGCTTTATGGCCTAATATGTGGTCTATTCTGCAGAATGTTCCATGTGCATTGGAAAAGAAAGTATACTTGGCTGCTGTTGGGTAGAGTGTTCTGTATATGTCTATGAGATCAAGTTGGTTGATTTTAGCATTCTGCTCTTCCCTGTCTTTGTTGAGCTTCTTTCTGGATGTTCTGTCCTTCACCGAAAGTGGTGTGTTGAAGTCTCCTACTAATATTATGGAGCTGTCTGTCTCTCTTTTCTGTCCTGTTAGAGTTTGTTTTATGTATTTTGGAGCCCTACAGTTGGGTGTGTAAATATTTATTATAGTATGTCCTCCTGGTGTATTGACCCTTTGATCATTAGATAGTGTCCTTCCTTATCTTTTGTGGTGGATTATAATTTAAAGTCTATTTTGTCAGAGATTAATATTGCCACTTCTGCTCTTTTTTGAGTGTTGTTTGCTTGATGTATTTTTTTCCATCCTTTGAGTTTTAGTTTGTTTGTGTCTTTAAGTCTAAGTTGTGTCTCTTGTAGGCAGCATACAGAAGGATCATGTTTTTTTAATCCAATCTGCCACTCTCTATCTCTTTATCAGTGCATTTAGTCCATTTATATTCAGCATAATTATTAATAGGTATGAGTTTAGTGCTGTCATTTTGATATCTTTTTTGTGAATTGTTGAGTTTCTTTGTTCCACTTAATATTCTGTGCTGAGTCGTTTTTCTTTATGCATTTTCTTTTCATCTTTTTCATTGTTGTTGATTTTGTGTTTGCTGAGTCTTTATATTTTTTAATTTTTTAATTTTCACTTGTAGGATTGTTAGTTTCATTTGTGGTTACCTTAATATTTACCCTTTTTTTTCTGTTTATACCAGTCTTTTATTTCTTTATATCGCCTTGACTTCCTCTCCATGTGAAAAATCTATGTCTACATTTTTGAAGTCTCTCTTTTTTGTTTTAGTGTTGTCATCTTTTACATATTGACATATGTTTCCCTATTTCCAGTGTTTTAACTTTGATTTACTTCTGTGACTTCCCTATTTGGGTTGATATCTGGTTGCTCTGTCCTGTGTTCTAGTCTTGGGTTGTTATCTGATGTTACTGATTTTCTAACTAGAGGACTCCCTTTAGTATTTCTTGTAATTTTATTTTGGTTTTTGCAAATTCCCTAAACTTCTGTTTAGCTGGAAATGCCCTAATTTCACCATCATATTTGAGAGACAGTTTTGCTGGATATATAATTCTTGACTGGCAATTTTTTTCCTTCAAGGCTTTATATATGTCATCCCATCGCCTTCTTGCCTGCATGGTTTCTGCTGAGTAGTCCAAACTTATTCTTATTGACTGTCCTCTGTAGATGACTTTTTGTTTATTCATAGCCGCTCTTAAAATTCTCTCTTTATCTTTGGTTTTGGCAAGTTCGATTATAATATGTCTTGCTGACTTTCTTTTGGGGTTCTTTCTATGTGGGGTTCTATGAGCATCTTGGATAGATATCTTTTCAGCTTGCATGATATCAGGGAAGTTTTCTGCCAACAAGTCTTCAACAATTCTCTCTGTATTTTCTGTTATCCCCTCCTGTTCTGGTACTCCAATCACTTGTAGGTTATTCCTCTTGATAGAGTCCCACATAATTCTTAGGGTTTCTTCAATTTTTTAAATCCTTGTATCTGATTTTTCCTCAAATAAGTTGGTGTCACGTGCTTTATCTTGTATCTGACTAATTCTGACTTCCATTGCCTCAATTCTGCTCTTATGACTTTCTATTGAGTTGTCTAATTCTGAAATTTTATTGTTAATCTTCTGGATTTCTGATTGCTGTCTCTCTATGGATTCTTGCAGCCTGTTAAATTTGTCATTATGCTCTTCTTTAAACTTCTTAAGTTCCTCTATTGCATGTTCTGCATTTTGCTTAATTTCCTTCCTAATTTTTTGAAGAGTTCTATATATTAATCTTATGGATTCTGCCTCTGGTAATTCCAAGAAATTTTCCTCCTCTGGAAAATTTCTAGATTCTTTATTTTGGGAGATTGCTGAAGCCATCATGAATTGCCTCTTTATGTGATTTGATATTGGCTGTTGTCTCTGAGCCATCAATAAGTTATTATATTTATTTATTTTATGTTTGCTTATTGTGCCCTAGCTTCTTGTTTTGTTTTGATATGCCCAAATAGGCTGCTTATATGAGCTGGTTTGATTATTGGCACCTTTGAAGCTCTAATGTCCTGTCACCAGGTGGTTAGATCTGTTGCTAGGTATGTGAGCTCAGGAGTCCACCCACTCCCCCTGTATAGATTCAGCTCAGGTGCCCAGGTAGATAGCCACCAAGTGTGTGGTGTAGTCTCTCATCTACAGTCCTAGACTGGCATGCATTTTTGGTGTAGGCACAGGCATCTAGCTGCAGCAGGGGAAAGCACTCTGAGCAAGGCAGGGGGCTAATGGCCGCCCCCTTGTCCAGGAGGAAGGTGTGTCCCTGTTCCCTAGGGTGTGTAGGTGGATAGATTTTGCAGCCGGTCTATGAGCGGCTAATGCTTTTGGATGTAACCACTGGGGGGCTCCTCTTAACCATGGACCCCTATCACAGGTGGCTAAGTGTCATGGGTGGAGCCACCAAACCTCAGGTCCCTGATGTGGGTAGGTGCTTAATGGGCAGAGCAGTGTTAAATGTCAAGAACCAGCCACTTCACAGCTGAAGTAGTTGAAGTTACATTTCTAGCATATACCCTGTTGTACTGCAGTAATGAGGGCCTACACTGTTCAGATGGGCCATCACAAGTTGATGCAGGGGGAAAGGCACTCAAAGTCTGTGGATCTTTTATGCCTGTGCCTCGGCAAAGGAGCTGTGCCTACCTTGGGTTCCCGGCTTAGTGGAGCTGGCAGTTTATTTTTCGTCTGTTTGTTAATTTGTTCACTCTCCAAGGCAGGGATAATGGCTCTGGGCATGTCACGGATCCTACTTCTGGCCCAGGGGACTCGGCAATTGCTGAAGCTGGTCCAGGACCCAGTGAAGAGCAGGGAGCTGGGAGGTAAATGGGAGATAGGCTTTTCCCTAAGGGGGGTGTTTTTGATCTGTGTGGTAAGCCATATGCAAGTACTTATCTTTCACCAATGAAGGCTGCTTCTCACTGATTCTGGGTGGCTGTGTAGTGTCTCTGGTGCTGGGTCTCTCCTGGTGCAGAAAACGCACCTCCTGAGCACCACCGTTTGCCTGCCTCACTGCTCACCCCCAAGCTGATAAGGCCTGAATGGCTAAGGCTATCGCAGGGTCAGGTCTGGCAACTCCTGCCTGCTTCCGAACAATCTCTCCCTCCCCCTGCCACTCAGTCTGGTTCCTCAACACTGTCTTTAATGTTCAGCGCCTCCAGATTGCCATATGTAAGCAATTCGTTTGTTTTTTCCAGTGTTTGTTTTAAGAGGGTCTACTGGAAGCGTCTGACTACTCCTCCATCTTGGCCCCATCTACCCCCCTTTTTTTTAATCTTAACCATGCGGTTGTTAGGTTCTGTTGAATTTGTTCCTACTCATAACAACTCTATGTACAACAGAATGAAATACTGCCCTGTTCTGCACCATTCTCATAATTGTTGTTGTGCTTGAGCCCATTGTTGCAGCCACTATGTCAATCTGTTTTGTTGACAGTCTTCCTCTTTTTCACCGATCTTCAACTTTACCAAGCACGGTGTCCTCCTTCAGGGACTGCTTCCTCCTGATAACATGTCCGAAGTACATGAGACAAAGTCTCACCATCCTTGCTTCTAAGCAGCATTCTGGCTGTACTTCTTCCAAGGCAGATTTGTTCATTCTTCTGGCAGTACATAGTATATTCAATATTCTTCACCAACTCCATAATTCAAAGGCATCAATTCTTCTGTCATCTACCTTATTCATTGTCCAGCTTTCACATGCATATGAGGTGATTGAAAACATCATGGCTTGGGTAAGGTATACCATAGTCCTTAAAGTGACTTCTTTGCTTTTTAAACACTTTAAAGAGGTCTTTTGCAGAAGATTTGCCCAACACAATACGTCATTTGATTTCTTAACTGCTGTTTCCATGGCTGTTGATTGTGGATCCAAGTTAAATGAAATTCTTGACAACTTAGCCATCCTAGTGGGAGTGAAATGGTATCTCATTGTGATTTTGATTTGCATCTCTCTGATGGCTAGTGATGCTGAGCATATTTTTGTGTGTTTGGTGGCCATTTGAATGTCCTCTTTGGTGAAATATCTATTCAAGTCCTTTGCCCATTTTCTGACTAGATTTGTTTGTTTTGGTTGTTAAGTTGTTGAAGTTTTATATCTATTTTGGTTATTAGATTCTTGTCAGATACATGGTTTCCAAAGATATTCTCCCAGTTGGTAGCTTCTCTTTTTACTTTTTTGGTAAAGCCTTTGCATGAAAATTTTTTTTTTTAATTTTATGAAGTCTCATTTATTTATTTTGTCTTTTCTGTTTGTGCTTTTGTTATTAGATATTAGATAATCCACTATTGAAAGCAAGGCCTGACAGCGTTGCCCCTGCTCATTTTTTTAGGAATTTTATGGCTTTAGTTTGTACTGTTAGATCCTTAATCCATTTTGAATTTGTTTTTGTGTATAGTGTGAGGCATGAATCCCATTTCATTTTTATGCATGTGGAAATCCAATTTCCCAGCATCATTTGTTGAAGAGACTCTTGTTTCCCCATCGAATGGATTTAAAACTCTTGTCAAAAATCAGTTCACCACAGATGTGTAGGTTTCTTTCTGTACTGTCAATTCTATTCCATCGGTCTGTCTATTGTTATACCAGTACCAGGTTGTTTTAATTATTATAGCTGTATAGTATGTTTTAAAATCAGAAAGTGTGAGTCCTCCTACTTTGTTATTCTCTTTCAACATTGTTTTAGCTATTTGGAGCCTCTTGCCGTTCCACGTAAAGTTGAGTATTGATTTTTCTATTTCTGTAAAAAAGGCTGTTGGACTTTTGATCAGGATTGCATTGAATATGTAGATCACTTTGTGTAGTATTTACATCTTAATAATATTAAGTCTTCCAATCCATGAATATGAAACATCTTTTTATGTAAGTCATCTTTAATCTCTTTCAGCAGTGCTTTATAAGTCTTTCATTGTATAAGTCCTTCACATCTCTGGTTAGATTTAATCCTAGGTATTTTAGTCTCTTAGATGATATTGTCAATGAAATTGTTTCCCTAATTTATCCATAAGGTTTTCAATGCTGATTTTTTGGCAGAGATCACCAGGCCTTTCTTCCAAGGCACCTCCAGGTGGACTCAAACTGTCAACCTTCTGGTTAGCAGCTGAGCACATTAACTGTTTGTACTACTCCAGGGCTCCTGAAAATACACAGAACCTTATGAAACGGAGAAAGAAAGGGAGGATTTTATGGATACTGACAGCAGTAGGAATAGTTGTCAGATAAGAGGGACACCAATGGCATGTTGAAGATGGTATTTAAAGCTGAAGTATGGGGCATGCTTTTGAGCTGGAGGCACTGATGGGAGATGGTGGTGTAGTGGTTAAGAGCTCGGCTGCTAACAAAAATGTCTGCAGTTTGTATACACCAGCTGCTCATCGGAAACCCTATGGGGCAGTACCACTCTGTCCTATAGTGTCACTATGAATCAGAATCTGTTTAATTTTTTTTTAGAATGAATTTTAGATTTTATCTTATACACAGTGGGAATTTTGTTGGGATTTCTGAGTATTGACTTGACAAGCTAATTTATGGCAGCAGTGTTGAGCATGGATTGTAAAGGGAAAGGAATCAAGATCAGGAGACTAGATGATCACAAATGTCCAGGTAAGAGGAGAAGGAGGCATGGATTAAGTGATTGGAAGCTGGGCTAAGACTATGTATTAGATTCTAGAGTAGTCAGGAATTATAAACTGATTTAATGCTGGGATTAAGAGTAAGCATGGAAAGTCCAGAGAGATTTCAATAGATCTAGTACTCCAAAGTAAAAAATCAATTTCTTCTCTATTCCTTCACCTTTTTCTTTCTACGTGCTTAAAAAAATTGTATTTTTCAGTGGCAAGGCCAAGATAGTGGAGTAGTCAGACACTTCCTGTGGTCCTTCCTACAACAAAGTCCCGAAAAAACAAGTGAATCAATTATGTATGACAAATCTAGGAGCCCTGAACATCAAAGGCAAAGTTGAGGAATCAGATGGAGAGGCAAGGGGAAGGAGGGATGATTCAGAAGCAGCAAGGAGTTGCTAGACCTAACCTGGCGAGAACCGGCACCCTGCAGGCCAGATTGGCTGATGATAAATTTAACAGGCTGTGAGAATCCATAGAGAGACAGCAAACAGAAATCCAGAAGACTAACAATAAAATTTCAGAATTAGACAACTCAATAGAAAGTCATAGGAACAGAATTGAAGCAATGGAAGTCAAAATTAGTGTGACTGAAGATAAAGCACTTGACACCAACTTATTCGAGGAAAAATCAGATAAAAGAATTTAAGAAATATGAAGAAACTCTAAGAATTATGTGGGACTCTATCAAGAAGAATAACTTACAAGTGACTGGAGTACCAGAACAGGAGGGGATAACAGAAAATACAGAGAGAACTTTTAAGGAGTTGTTGGCAGAAAACTTCCCTGATATCGTGAAAGACAAGAAGATATCTATCCAAGATGCTCATCAAACCCCACATAAGGTAGATCCCAAAAAAAAGTCACCAAGACATATTTTAAGCAAACCTGCCATAAGCAAAGATAAAGAAAGAATTTTAAGAGTGGCTAGGAATAAACAAAAAGTCATCTACAAAGGAGAGTCAATAAGACTGAGCTGAGACTACTCAGAAGAAACCATGTAGGCAATGGAATGACATATGTAAAGCCTTGAAGGAAAAAAATTGCCAGCCAAGAATTGTATATCCAGCAAAACTGTCTCTCAAATATGATGGTGAAAATAGGGCATTTCCAGATAAACAGGAGTCTAGGGAATTCACAAAAACCAAACCAAAATGACAAGAAACACTAAAGGGAGTCCTCCAGTTAGAAAATCAGTAACATCAGATAACAACCCAAGACTAGAACACAGGAGAGAACAACCAGATATCAACCTAGATAGGGAAGTCACAAAAATATATCAAACCTAAAACACTGAAAATAGGGAAACAAATGTCAATATGTAAAAGATGACAACACTAAAACAAAAAAGAGGGACCAAAAAATTGTAGTTATAGATCTTTCATAGGGAGAGGAAGTCAAGGTGATATAAAGAAATGAAAGATTGGCTTAAGCTTAGAAAAATGAGGGTAAATATTAAGGTAACCACAAAGGAAACTGACAATCCTACACATCAAAATAAAAAACAAGAAAAACATAAAGACTCAGCAGACATAAAATCAACAACAGTGAAAAAGGTGGAGAGGAAATACACAAAGAAAACAACTCAGCACAGAAAATTAAGTGGAATAAAGAAACTGTGAACAACACACACAAAAAAAGACATCGAAATGACAGCACTAAACTCATACCTATCAATAATTATACTGAATGTTAGTGGACTAAATGCACCAATAAAGAGGACAGAGAGTGGCAAAATGGATTAAAAAAACAAGATCTGTCAATACTACCTAGAAGAGACACACCTTAGACTTAAGACACAAACAAACTAAAACTCAAAGGATGGAAAAAAATATATCAAGCAAACAACACTCAAAAAAGAGCAGGAGTGGCAATAGTAATCTCTGACAAAATAGACTTTAAAATAAAATCCACCACAAAGGATAAGGAAGGATACTATATAATGATGAAAAGGTCAATACACCAGGAAAAGATAACCATGATAAATATTTACACACCCAATGACAAGGCTCCAAAATACATAAAACAAACTCTAACAGCATTAAAAAGAGAGATAGACAGCTCCACAACAATAGTTGGAGACTTCGACACACCACTTTCAGTGAAGGACAGAACATCCAGAAAGAAGCTCACGGAAGATCTAAATGCCAAAATCAACCAACTTGGTCTCATAGACATACAGAACACTCCACCCAACTGCAGCCAAGTATACTTTCTTTTCCAGTGAACATAGAACATTCTCCACAATAGATTACATATTAGACCATAAAGCAAGTCTTAACAGAATCCAAAGAATAGAAATATTACAAAGCATCTTTTCTGACCATAAAACTATAAAAGTAGAAATCAACACCAGAAAAAGCAAGGAAAAAAAATCAAACACATGGAAACTGAACAACACCTTGCTCAAAAACTACTGGGTTATAGAAGAAATTAAGGACAGAATAGAGAAATTCACAGAATCAAATGAGAATGAAAACCCATTCTACCAGAACTTTGGGACACAGCAAAAGCAGTGCTCAGAGATCAATTTGTAGCAGTAAATGCAGACATCCAAAAAGAAGAAAGGGCCAAAATCAAAATATTAACTCTACAAATCAAACAAATAGAAGGAGAGAGGCAAAGGAAGCCCTCGGGCACCAGACAGAAGCAAATAAGAAAAATTAGAGCAGAATTAAATGAAATAGAAAACAGAAAAAACAATTGAAAGAGTTAATAGGATCAAAAGCTGGTTCTTTGAACAGATCAACAAAATTAATAAACCATTGGCCAAACTGACAAAAGAAAAACAAAAGAGGAAGCAAATGAACCAAATAAGAAATGAGATGGGTGTTATCACAACAAACCCGACTAAAATTGCAAGAATCATAACAAAATACTATAAAAAATTGTACTGTAACAAATTTGAAAACCTAGAACAAATGGACAAATTTCTACCTAAACTAACACAAACAGAGGATGAACAACTAAATAAACCCAGAACAAAAGAAGAGATTGAAAAGGTAACTAAAAAACTCCCAACAAAAAAAGCCCTGGCCCTGACTATTTTACAGGACAATTCTACCAAACATTCAGAGAAGAGTTAACACCACTACTATTAAAGATATTTCAGAGCATAGAAAAGGAAGGTATACTCCCAAACTCATTCTATGAAGCCAGCATAACCTTGATACCAAAACCAGAAAAAGACACCACAAAAAAAGAAAATTACAGACCAATATCCCTCATGAACATAGATGCAAAAATCCTTAACAAAATTCTAGCCAATAGAATTCAACAACATATCAAAAAAATAATTCACCATGACCAAATGGGATTCATACTACGTATGCAGGGGTGGTTCATCATTAGAAAAACAATCAAGGTAATCCATTACATAAATAAAACAAAAGACAAGAGCCACATGATCTCATCAATGACCCAGAAAAGGCATTTGACAAAGTCCAACCCCCATTGATGATAAAAACTCTCAGCAAAATAGGAATAGAAGGGAAATTCTTCAACATAATAAAGGGCATTTATACAAAGCCAACAGCCAACATCATCCTAAATGGAGAGACTTTGAAAGCATTCCCCTTGAG
>NW_004443954.1:22328780-22358874 GCF_000243295.1 Trichechus manatus latirostris | reverse complement strand
CAAGAAAACTACTGGAACTAATAGAAGATTTCAGCAAAGTATAAGGATCCAGGATAAACATACAAAAATCAGCTGGACTCCTCTACACCAACAAAGAGAACTTGGAAGAGGAAATCACCAATCAATACCATTTACAATCACTCCCAAGAAGATAAAATACTTAGGAATAAATCTAACCAGAGACGTAAAAGATCTATACAAAGAAAACTATAAGACACCACTGCAAGAAATCAAAAGAGATCTTCATAAGTGGAAAAACTTACCTTGTTCATGGATAGGAAGACTCAACACTGTGAAAATGTCTATTTTATCTGTGCTATCTACAGATCAAATGCAATCCCAATCCAAATTCCAGTGGCATTTTTTAATGAGATGAAGAAAAAAATCACCAACTTCATATGGAAAGGGAAGAGGTCCTGGATAAGTAAAGCATTACTCAAGAAGAAGAACAAAGTGGGAGGCCTCCCACTACCTGATTTTAGAATCTATTATACCATCATGGTAGTCAAAACAGCCTGGTACTGGTACAACAACAGATACATAGACCAATGGAACAGAGTTGAGACCATAGAAGTAAATTCATCCACCTATGATCAGCTGATACTTGACAAAGTCCCAATGTCCGTTAACTGGGGAAAAGACAGTCTGTTTAACTAATGGTGCTGGCATAACTGGATATCATCTGCAAAATACTGAAACAAGACCTATACCTCACATCATGCACAAAACCTAACTCAAAATAGAACAAAGACCTAAATATATAATCTAAAACGATAAAGATCATGGAAGAAAAAAATAGGGACAACTCTGGAAGCCCTAATACATGGCATAAACAGAATACGAAACATTACTAAAAGGATACAAACACGAGTAGAGAAACTAGATAACTGGGAGCTCCTAAAACTCAAACACTTATGCTCATCAAAAGACTTCACCAAAGAGTAAAAAGACAATCTACAGGCTGGGAGAAAATTTTTGGCTACAACAAATCCAATCAGCATCTAATCTCTAAAATCTACGAGATAACTGCAAAACCTCAACAACAAAAGGCAAATAACCCAATTAAAAAAATGGGGAATGGATATGAACAAACACTTCACGAAAGAAGACACTGAGGCAGCTAACAGATATATGAGGAAATGCTAACAATCATTAGCCTTTAGAGAAATACAAACCAAAACTACAATAAGATATCATCTCACCCCAACAAGGCTAGCATTAATCCAAAAAACACAAAATAATAAATGTTGGAGAGGTTGTGGAGAGACTGGAACACTTACACACTGCTGGTGGGAATGTAAGATGGTATAACCACCTGGAAATCGATTTGACACTTCCTTAAAAAGCTAGAAATAGAAGTACCGTATGATCCAGCAATCTCACTCCTTGGAATATATTCTAGAGAAATAAGAGCTGTCACACAAATAGATATATGCACACCCATGTTCATTGCAGCACTGTTCACAATAGTAAAAAGATGGAAACAACCTAGGTGTCCATCAACAGACAAGTGGATAAACAAATTATAGTACATGCGCACAATGGAATACTACCCAACAATAAAGAACAACAATTAATCCGCGAAACATCTCACAATGTGGATGAATCTGGAAGGCATTTTGCTGAGTGAAATTACTCAGTCACAAAAGCACAAATATTGTATAAGACAATTATCAGAACCCAAGAAAAGGTTGAAACACAGAAGAAAATGTCCTTTGATGGTTATGGGGGTGGAGAGGGCGAGGTCTATTCATTAACTAGATAGCAGACAAGAACTATCTTAGGTGAAGGGAAGGACGACACACGACACAGAGGAAGTTAGCATAACTGGACTAAACCAAAAGCTAAGAAGTTTCCTGAATACAACCAAACACTTTGAGGGACAGAGTAGCAGGGGTGGGGGTCTGGAACTATGATTTCGGGAGACATCTAGGTCAATTGGCATAACAATGTTTTTAAGAAAATATTCTGCATCCCGTTTTGCTGAGTGGTTTCTAGGGTCTTAAAAGCTAGCCAGCGGCCATCTAAGATGCTAACCAAAATGTTGGCAGTTCAAATCCACCAGCCATTCCTTGGGAACCCTGTTATGCAGTTCTAGTCTTTCCCACTGGGTTGCTATGAATCAGAATGGACTTGATGGCAACAGGTTTGGTTTTGGTCTTTTTTTTTCAGAATCGGACCAAACCACTTGACTCTTTTAATTGTAGGCCATAAGCCCCCACCTGGACCCTTGCACCTCCTAACTCTGATTTCTATCAACTTTTTGAAAAAGAGATGGGGAGAGTGACAAGTGAATGAATAACTCTGAATCCCAAAAATTGAAGGTACAACACACAGTTAGAATCACAAAACTCCTAATCTTTACTTTGCAATTTATATAATTGTATTACCTTAGTAGCAAGTCATCCAAGCATTCATTGACAGATAAATAAAAATTTGAATTCTCATTAAGGAATTAGATGAGACTAAATTATATTTATTTTTTGTTTGTTATTCTTAGGTGCTGTCAAGTTGGTTCTGACTCATGGCGACCTTATGTATAACAGAACAAAACCTTGCCCGATTCTGTGCCACCTTCATGATCTTTGTCACTTTTGAGTCCATTGTTGTGGCTATTGTATCAATGTTTCTCATTGAGGGTTTCCTTTGTTTTCACTGACCCTCTACCTTATCAAATATGGTGTCTTTTTCTAGCAATTGATCTTTCCTGATGAAGTGTGCAAACTAAGCACACTGAAATTTCACCATTCTTGCTTCTGAGGAGCATTCTGGTTGTGCTTCTTCTAAGACTGGTTTGTTTGTTCCTTTGGCAGTCCATGATATATTCAGTACTCTTCACCAGCAGTAAAGTTTGAATTTATATTAGGCCTGCCATAATTATAGGATTTACTCTTTGAGGGCTCTGTTCAGCTAAAAGTGTTTCAAAACTCAGTTTCTGCCAATGAGAAGCTTTGAAGGAGAGACCCAGAGAGACAGTCTGCTTCTGACCCTGAGTGACTCTATTGCCAGTTGTTTTTTAGTCCCCACGGATCAAGTACAACGACGAGGATTCAGGGTACCTCTCTGACGCTAATTATCTGTGTGTCAGTGGGAAAATCACCTAACTTTTCCGAGCTTTAGTTTCCTCCTCTGTAAAGTGAGAACTTTGGACTACCTGATATCTCAGTTCTACTGTCATCCTAACTTCTAGGATTCCTCTCACCACGTTTCATGCTCACTGTGCTGCCTCCTGTGGCCTCCCTCCGGCCTTCAGCTGGGCTTCTGGTGTTCTTCCTCCTTTCCTTAGAATAGTGAATCAGTGTGGTCTTCCAATGGCAAACCTTGTCTGAGCTGCCTCCCAGCAGATGTACCTTGGGAAAACAAAAATCAAAACTAAAAAAAGCAGGGCCCAAACTTCCTCTTCTGCCACAACAAGATAACTGGTACTAGGTGTGTATCTCTCCATAAATAATTGGAAAATTAGACAAAATATATGAAAAAATGTTTTTCAGACATTGGACAACATGCATCACAGGATCATGATCTCTGAGGGAATCAAATGAAGTGAGCCATAGACTGTTTCAGCTTTTTGCCTGGGGGCACTTTCTGGAAAGTGGGGCAGGGAGGGAGAATTTCAGCAGAGCCTGGAGAGTTCAGTATATTGAGGAGAGTTCCAGGAGGCTGAGGGACTGAAATTCACAGGACAAAGGGAGCTAGTCAGAAAAAAAGAAATCTGCATAAGGTGCCTTGATTCTGTTGCTGAATACTAAATTATGCATGCACAAAGTCCATGAGGCTGGACAATGGACAGAGCTCACAAAGGGCTGGCAGACTATCCATCTACAGCCATCCAGAGTGAAGAGAGTTGAACACCCAGGGCACTCAACAGGGATCCCAAAAGAGGCCTTACGCTGTGATTCAGATAGCATTAGTGCAAAGGCTATTCTAGATCACGCTAGCAAAGCTTAAAAACAAACCTCAGAGGTATTAAGCTGATCCACAAATAACTTAACTGCCACCCCAAACAAATTCAATACTCTTAAAAAATTCAACCAATTCCAGACCTTCAACAATGTAACACTAACAACATCCAGAATCTAACAAAAGTTACTAGACAAAAATTACAAGAAAAAGGAAAATGTGACCTGGAAAAAGGTAGTCAGGAGAAAGAGACTGAAATAAAGGAATTAGGAAAAAGGACTTTAAAATAGTTTAACTATGCTCATAAACATAAAAGAAAATACGAATATACTAAGGAGAAAATTGAAGATAAAGAAAGAACCAAATGGAACTTCTACAGAAGAAAAAAGTGTTTGACATAAAAAAATTTGCTAAATAAGACACAGCAGAAGAAAAATGAGTGAACTTGAAAATAGGCATTATAAACTACCCAAACTAAAGGAAAAAAGTGGGGGGCACTGAAAAACAAAGAACAGAGTCTTGCTGAAATTTGTGATAATATCAAGAATTCTGACATACATGCACTTGGAGAACCAGAAAGAGAGGATGGAGAGGGACAGAAAAAAGTGAAGACAAAATGGCCACATTTTCCAAATTTGATGAAAACTAGAAGCTCATATGTCCAAGAAGCTCAAGTGTAATAAACACAAAACATCATCAAAGGTGCATTATAATCAAATTGCAGAAAAACAGAAAGAAAAGATAAGTCTTAAAAGCAAATGAGGGGGGAAAAAAACCCAGAAAAAAAACACATTATATACAGAGAAACAAAGAGAAGAAAGAGCCCAGAATTTCTCATCAGAAACCTTGCAAGCCAGGAGAATATGAAGCAATCTTTGATGAGCTGAAAGTAAAATAACTTCAGCCTAGAATTTTGTGTTGAGTGAAAATATATTTCAAACTGAGGGTGAAATAAAGACTTTTCAGATAAACGAAACCTGCGACTTTTGCCAGCAGACCTGCCTATAAGAGATGTTAAGGAAGTTTTCAGGAGGAAGAAAAATAATACTAAATGGAAACTGGAATCTGCACGAAGTAATTAAGAGTGACATAAATAGTATATAGGTGGATAAACATAAAATATATGTTGACTTTAAAAAAAAATTCTTAGATAATTGTTTAAAGGAAAGGTAGCAAGAATGCATTGGAGGATTTCCAAGTTGTTGAAGTAAAATTTGTGACAGTAATAGCACAAAGATGAGAAGGTGGAAATCAACAGCTACTATTGCAAACTGTTTACATGACACAGAAAGTGGTATAATATCATCTGAAAGTAGACAGTGATAAATTAAAGAGGCATATTGTAAACTCCAGACTAAGTAATGGAAAATATAACAATGAGTTACAGCTAGTAAGCCAATACCAAAAAAACAAAACAAACAAACAAAAAAACCCAAACCAGTTGCTGTCAAGTCTGTTCCAACTCATGGCAATCCCACGTGTGTCAAAGAACTGTGTTCTGTGGAGTTTTCAGTGGCTGAGTAGATTACCAGGACTTTTTTGTGAGGCAATTCTGCGTGGACTCAAACCACCGATCTTTCAGTTAGCAGCAGCAGATTAACTGTTTGTGCTACCCAGGGACTCAAATAAGCCAATAATGTAGATAAAATACTAAATACTAAAACATAAATAAATAAAATAGTTTGAAATGAGGAAGGAAGAGAGAAATAAAGGAACAAAAGCAATGGAATCAATATGGAGCAAACAGCAAGATGGTTGTCTTGAAACCAGTCATACAGATAATTTCACCAAATGAAGGTTGTCTAAACAGTCTAATTAACAGGCAGAGATTTATAGACTGAATGAAACAGCAAAGCCTAACTATATGCTGTCTACAAGGAATTCATTTTAAATATAAAGAAACTGTTAAGTTAAAAAAGAAAGGTAGAAGAAGGCATACTAGGCAAATATCATAAGAAAGCTGGAGTGTTATACATATGTATGTATGATATTAATATCATACAAAGGAGAACTTAGGACAAAAAATATTATCAAACATAAAGACATTGAATAATGCTAAAAGAGTCAATTCCTCAAGAAGACATAACAAACTTAAAGGTGTACATAATCTAATTACAGAGAATCAATACACATGAAGCAAAAACTGAAAATATTGAAGAAACTAGACAAATCCATAATTATAGATGAATATTTCAACATTCCAATCTCAGCCACTGTCAATAAGTAGGCAAAAAATCAGTAAGTACATAGAAAATATATACAATACCATTAATCACACAAGTAAAATTTTTCTGAAGATAAGTCAAAAATGGTTACAGCAGTACATTGACAGGGAACTACAAGAAATTCAAGCTGGATTCAGAAGAGGACGTGTAATGAGGGATATTATTAATGATGTCAGATGGATCTTGGTTGAAAGCAGAAAATACCAGAAAGATGTTTCCCTGGGTTTTATTGACTATGGAAAGGCATTCGACTGTGTGGATCTTAACAAATTATGGATAACTTTGCCGAGAATGGGAATTCCGGAACACTTAATTTTGCTCATGAGGAACCTGTACATAGATCAAGAGGCAGTAGTTCAAACAGAACAAGGGGATACAGCATGGTTTAAAAGCAGGAAGGGTGTGTGTCAGGGTTCTATCCTTTTACCATACTTATTGAATCTATATGCTGGGCAATTAATCCGAGAAGCTGGACTGTAAGTAGAACGCAGCATCACAATTGGAGGAAGATCCATTAACAACCTACTATATGCAGATGACAACATTGCTTGCTAAAAATGAAGAGGACTTGAAGCAGTTACTGATGAAGATCAAAGACTTCAGTACAGATTACACTTCAATATAAGGAGAACAAAAATCCTCACAACTGAACCAATAAGCACCATCATGATAAACAGAGAAAAGATTGAAGTTGTCAAGGATTTCATTTTACTTGGATCCACAATCAACACCCATGGAAACATCAGTCAAGAAATCAAACAACATATTGCATTGGGCAAATCTGCTGCAAAAGACCTCTTTAAAGTGTTGAAAAGCAAGGATGTCACTTTGAGGACTAAGGTGCACCTGATTCAGCCATGATGTTTTAAATTGCCTCATATAAATGTGAAAGCTGGACAATGAATAAGGAACACTGAAGAAGAATTGAAGCCTTTGAATTATAGTGTTTGTGAAAAATATTGAATTATACCATGGACTGCCAGAAGAATGAACAAATCTGTCTTGGAAGAAGTACAGCTAGAATGTTCCTTGGAAGTGAGGATAGCGAGACTTGGTCTCAGGTACTCTGGACATGTTATCAGGAGGGGTCAGTCGAGGAAGACCCTTGTCAAGATGATTTGACACAGTGGCTGCAACAATGGGCTCAAATATAGCAATGATTGTGAGGATGGTGCAGGACTGGGCCGTGTTTCATTCTCTTGTACATGGGGTCCCTACGAGTCGGAACTGACTTGAGGGCACCTAACAACAACAAATTAATCAACTGTTCCTAGTTGACATTCATAGAACATTCCATCCATTAATATAGATAACACATTCTTTTCAAGTGCACTTGGACCGTTAACAAAGATAGACCATGAAAAAAGTATCAAGATATTTAAAAAGATTGAAATTATATACAGAATGTGCTTGGAGGACAATAGAATTACATTCTAAATAAATGACAAAAATACCCAAATATTTGGAAATTAAATAATATTTTTCTAAATAAATATTTTCAAAAGGAAATTAGAAAATATTTTGAAGTGAATGATAATGAAAAAATACATAAAAATTTGTGTGATGAAGTTAAAGTAGGAAATTAATAGCTTGAAATGATTATGTTATGAAAGAAGAAAGGTCTAAAATCATTGACCTAAGGGAATTAGAAAAAGAAGAGCAATGTAAACCCAAAGAAAGAAAAACATAATAAAGACCTAAAATCAATGTGATGGAAATGGACAAACAACAGAAAAAGTCAATGAAGCAAAAAGCTGTTTCTTTCAAAAGATTAATAAAATTTATAAATTTTAACTAGACTAATAAAGCAAAAAAGAGATGAGACACAAATTACCAATATCAGAAATAGAAAATGAGACATTACTACTGATATTGCAAATATTAAAAGGACAAAATGGGTATTAGAGAAATTGTATGCCTATAAATTCAATAACTTAGATGAAATGAAGAATTTCTTAAAAGACACATGTTAGCCAAACTCAGAAAATAAGATACAGTAAATCTGAATAGCCCTATATCAATTAAATAGATTGATTTATTAATTGAAAACTTTCCTACAAAGAACAGCCCAGGCTCAGATGGATGGCTTCATTTGTGGATTTTACTAATGCTACACAAACTGCCTTACTTAAGTAGAGAGTTGTGAATACTACCTACTCATTTGATGAAGTCAGATTTACCCTGATAGCAAAAGTAAACAAAGAAATTATAGCTTAAAGTTACAAAACTCTAACAAAAACTTAGTGAGTTGATTCCAGCACTATATTAAAAAGGTAGTAAATTATCAATAATTAGAAGATATGTCAAGTAGACAGACAGATATACAAGTCTGAAAACTGGTGGAGAGGTCAGGGCTGGAGGCATAAATAGAAAAAACAAATGGTATTTAAATCCATGAGCTTTGATGAGAAAGTCTAGGGCTGGAGAAGACAATAAAAGAACAGGGCCAACACACTGAGTCTGAGCTTACTCCCACACTGAGAGGTCACAGTTAACAGAGGAGCCTACCATGGAGACAGAGTGACTACCACGTGCCAGACATGCTAGACATAGTGAGCAAAGGCAAGTCCTTTCCAGGGTGCGAGAGACAGTCACTAATCCAACAATCACACAAATGCACATGTAGTATTTTACAGGGTGTTTGGTAGCCTGCTTTTGTACTTAGCAATATATAGTAAATATATTTCCATGTCACTTATATTCTTGTTTAATATTGTTTATATTTATATAATATTCCATTGTATAGTTCTACCATATATTTTTTAAGTCAAATTTTCTGTTGTTGGCTATTTATATAATCCCCACCCTTTTTTTTTTCTTTGCTATTCTTAATTAACAATTCTAATGTAGCAAAAAGATATTTATAGCTAGCTTAATTATTTCCCAAAGATGATAAATTCTAAGAAATGAAATTAGTCAAAAAGTATAAATGCTGTTATTTGACACATATTGATACACTTGTGTTTTTATGTTAGATGTTTCTTCCATTTAGATATTTATGTGGTCAGGTTGCTAGCGGTTTTTCATAGATGCAGAAGGAAATCACTTAATTGTTTATTGAGAGTTTGCCTCTTCTAAACTCTATCCTTATGAGATGTTGCTGTCTCAGAGAATGAGTTAAAAACTACAGATTGTTCTAGTTTTGTATTTTCACAACTTGACCTTTAAAATTTTAAGTGTCTGCCAATCACTCTGTATAAATAAATGCATATCCCAGAGGGGTGTTATAATTTTGACCTGAGATCCTCAGTTGTTTGAGCCTATCGAACGCCCCCTAATTTAATCTGGGGAATACAAATGAAGGAAAACAAGAAGTTGGACTAACTGATGACTTTTAATGCTAACACTAATTGTCCAGAGTTTGCTGTTGAGTGTTCTTGGCAGGTATGTCTATGTTAAATCTGTTTCTTAGAAAATGCATGGAGATGCTCCCTTCTCATTATGGCTGTGTGATTCCTTCTGTCATTAATGGGGTACTACATAAAGATCAAGTACACAATATATCAGCTAATAAGCTGATAGCAATAGAAGCAGCAGTTTACACAGATAGAATTTACATGATTTTTTTTCTGCCATGTTTCCAACAAATAAAGCTATATAACACTTATTAGCTCAAGCAATCTAACTCATGGAAGAAAAGCAGATTACCATCAAAGGGGCCTCTTTTCTTCTCTACCTCTGTAGGGAATTCCTGTTGAGATGAAAAGGGGCTCTATAATACTTTTAAAAAAGGAATTGCTCCCTTTTAAAAGGTGTTTGTCTTTAAATGTAGTGAATAAGGCATTTTTTTCAGATTGTAAAAGCCATTCTGAAGATCACAACGTGTTCAGAATGATAACATTCCATCCATCATCAGAAACTCAGGAAAGCCATGGAGTGGTTGTCACACGTGGTAGGAAACTGATCTCATGCCAGTTATGTTTTCTTTATAATCAGCTTTTTTATTCCCACCCCCAAAGCTCCCACCACTTTTTCCCCAAAATGAAAGGCAAATAGGCATAGAGGAATACTGACCTTCTGTAAAATCCACAAAGATCCTTCTGCATTTTGATAATGGCAATATACTCACGGCAGAGAACTAGGAAAGGATTATGAAAAAATAAGGGATTTTTCTTTAATGGCAGTTCGACATCATAGGTCATGTTCCTCCAACTGTAGATATTCTTAAACTCAGTAATCTCTGACCATAATAATTTCTTCATTAAAATTGTAATAATTAAAAGCATTCTAGACTTGTTTCTATTGAACATAAATCTCTCTTCTACTCAAATCATTACTTTGAGCTATAGGTGGTATGCATTTATGAATTGAGTGAATTTAGGCTACATTTATATTAGAATGTGTATGATATACTATGAACTTTAAAGATGGACTCCTAGAAATTCAGTATAATAAATTAGCCCTTGCATCCATTTAATGCAGAAGAATATAAGTATTTAAACCATTTAATTTATTCTCTCACCATTAAAAAATAAGTGGATAGAATTATGATATTTGTCTACTGTACATCTGAATATCACTTGTTATGACCTCATTTCCTAATTATATTTACCTAACTCCAAATTTGTATCAGTTAGGACACTTTTGGTTTCAAACAAGAGAGTATTGAATTAAAAGTGGCTACAACAATAGTTTGCTGTACTGTGGTGATTTGCGTGTTGCTGTGATGTTGGGATATATGTCACCAGTATTTCAAATACCAGCAGGAGCACCTATGGTGGACAGATTTCGGCAGAGCTTCTAGACTAAGACAGACTAAGAAGAAATGTCTGGTGTTTGAAAATTAGCCATTGAAAATCTTACGAATGTCATCTGATATAGTGCTGAATGATGAGTCCTGTAGGTTGGAAGATACTCAAAATATACAGTGGACTCAGTCATGCCAGTGGTTGTGGGGATGGCACAGGACTGGGCAACTTTTTATTTTTTTATTTTTTTTTATCGTACTTTAGATGAAGGTTTATAGAATAAATAGCTTCTCATTAAACAGTCAGTACACATATTGTTTTATGACATTGGTTAACAACCCCATGACATGTCAACACTCTCCCTTCTTGACCTTGAGGACCTTTTTTTTGGTGAAAATATACATAGCTAAAGTTACACCATTTTGAAAGTTTCTACATGTACAATTCAGTGACATCAATTACATTCTTCCAGTTGTGCTACTGGTCTCACTATCCTTTTCCAAATTATTCCATCACCATTATCTTCAACTCACTGTCCCCTAGGCTTCCTATCAAACCTTTTGAGTTGCTGTTGTCAATTTGATCTCACATAGATAATTTTTTTTTTTTTACCTTAAATGGAGGTTTGCAAAACAAATAGTTTCTCATTTAACAGTTACTACACATATTGCCCTATGACAATGGTTAACAACTCTGTGACGTGTCAACACTGTCCCTTCTCAACCTTGGGTTCCCTATTACCAGCTTTCCTGTCCCCTTCTGCTTTCTAAGGACTGGGCAACTTTTGTCATGTTGCACATGAGGTTGTTATGAATCAGAGCTCACTCGAAGCTCACTCACTCACAAACAGCAATATTGTTGTTAGTTGCTGTCAAGTCGATTCTGACTCATGGTGACTTCATGTGCGCAGAGCAGAGCTACTACATATGGTTTTCAAGACCGTGACCTTTCAGAAGCACTGCCAGGCCTGTCTTTTGAGGTGTCTCTGGGTGGGTAGGAGTTAATTAATAAGATTAATGTGACAAAAATTCCAGGGCTGGTTAATCAGCAGGCAAACAATATCAGAGCTCTGGGTCACCCTGACTGCCCTTCCCTCTGTTTCTGCTCACGGATGTAAGAGGTCGTCACAGCACACGCTCCACTTCTCCACTTAACGGAATCAAAGGCCGCAAGACAGGAGCAGGCACTTCTTTTTGAGCATCTCCCTCTTATCAAGGAAAAAAATATTTCCAAGAACAACTTCACCACCTCAGAGCAGATTTTTTCTCAGGTCTTTTTGGCCAGAATAGGGTCACAGGTGGAAGCCTTAGCTGAAAATAAAGCAGGAAAGCTAGTTTCTGGAATTTCAGCCTCAGTTATGGAAAGCACACTCAGGACTAAGAAGGAAAAAGGCCCAAGAATGGCTATTGGCCAAGCAGCCATTCCACTTTCTGAGTAGAGAAAAACACACTCATCTTGCTGGTGTCTCTTACTATCTTGGAGTTTTGATAGGGGCTGCAGAGATAGAGCACAAAGCATTTCCTATGTCATTTTACTCTCTTACTCTCTAAAACAATTATCTCACAACTTTCCTTCCCCAGACTTCTAAAAGCATCCTTCTCCTTCATCACTCTCCGCTTATGACTTTTCTTCTTATTTCCACTAAAAACTAGAAACATGCAGTAGGGGATTCCAGGGGCTCCCACCACTAACCTGCTTTCCTACTGGAACCTGACCCCATGGACTGTATCTGTATTCCTGGTGTACACCCCATTCCTGCCAGTCCTCTGACTTGTTCACTAGATCCCATCTTCTCTTACCTACTAAAAATCTTGACTTCCAAAATTCTCTTATCTTTCTCCTGTATTATTACTATTTCTCTGTCTATTAGAGTAATCCTTTCAGCATGCTAATATGCTATAATATCTCTTTTTAAGAAAACAAAACCACCCATAGTTTGAAATGCTGTTGTTGTTAACTGCCATCAAGTCGGCCCCTGACTCGTGGCGACCCCATGCACAATGGAACAAAATGCTTCTCAGTCCTGTACATTATTATGATTGGTTGCAGACTGGACCATTGTGACCCATAGGATTTTCACTGGGATTTCTTCTGTCCATCTTTTTCTGGAAATTCCACTAAAAACTATTCAGCATCATAGCAACACTTAAGCCTCCACTGATATATGAGTGGTGGCTGCCAATGAGGTGCATTGGCTAGGAATTGAACATGGGTCTTCTGCATGGAAGGTGAGAATTCTACCACTGAACTATCACTGCCCCCTGGCTTGATATACCCCTATAGGAATCATACGTTTTTTCTAGAAAAACATCTTGAAAGAGGTGGCTCCACTAGCTGCTTCTTCTTCACCTCTTATTTTCTTCTCTACTCACCTACTTAGGCTTTTCCACCCATAACTTCACTAAAACTATTACTGCTTACTTTGACAAATCTAAGAACAGTCCAACTTTTCTCACTTACCCAACAAGCAGTGTCTTAGTTTTCTAGTGCTGTTGTAACAGAAATACCACAAGTGGATGGCTTTAACAAACAGAAGTTTATTCTCTCACAGTCTAGTAGACTAGAAATCCAAATTCGGGGAGTCAGCTCCAGGGGAAGGCTGTCAGCTCTGGAGGAAGGTTCTGTCATCAATCTTCCCCTGGACTAGGAATTTCTCCGTGCAGGAACCATGGATCAAAAGGACTCGCTCTGTTCCGAGCACTGTTTTTTTTGTGGTATGAGGTACCCTCCTGTCTGCTCACTTCCCTTTCCTTTTATCTCTTGTAAGATAACAGGTGGTGCAGGCCACACCCCAGGGAAACTCCTTTTACATTAGATCAGGGATATGACCTTAGTAAGGGTATTACAATCCTACCCTAATCTTCTTTAACATAAAATTACAATCACAAAATGGAGGACTATCATACAATACTGGGAATCATGGCCTAAACAAGTTGACACATATTTTTGGGGGACACAATTCAATCTATGACAGGCAGTATTGGATACAGTGAAACAATCTCTTCCTACTGAAAGTACAGTATCACACTTTCTTCACTTGCCTTCCCCACTCTCTGAGTTTTCTTCGTACCCACTGGCTGCTCCTTCTCAGTCTGCTGATTCCTTTGTTAACTGTGACCTCTCACCATTGGGCTCAGTATCCCGCCTTGTTCCCTTTTTTATTTTGTCTGCTTAACCCCTGAGTTTTCTCATCAAAGCTCATGGATTTAAATACCTGTTCTTTTCGTTTTTTTATGCCTCCTGCTCTGAACTCTCCACCAGTTTTCAGACTTGTATATCAGTCTATCTACTTGACATATCTTCTAATAGCCAACACTAACTTATCCAAAATAGAACTCTTTGATTGTTGCCCCTAGCCAGCTCCTTCCCAAGTCTTCACATCTCAGTAAATGTTATCTTTATTCCTCCAGTTTACAGGCCGGAACTTAGTCTTCATTCTTGATTTCTCCCTTTCCTTCACACTCCACAACTAATCCATTAGCAAATTCTGTCATCTCTATTTTCAAAATGTATTCTAATCTGTCTAATTTCCACCACTTCCACTGCTACCACCATTATCTTTAGCTTGGATTATTGCAATGGCTTCCTAGCTGGTCCTCCTGCCTCCACTCTGTTTACCTATAATGTCCTATCCACACGGCTTCCTATTTCACATATAATAAAATCCAAAATCATGACTTCACCTATAAGAGCTACATGATTTGGCCCTGCCTGACTCTTGGAACTCATCTCTTGCCATGATCCCTTTAACTACCCCATTCCAGACACGTGTTTTCTTCTTGTTCTTCAAACAAGCCAACCTTGTTGCAGTCTCAAAGTTTTTCCAGTTCCTCTTCACTCTGCCAGGAATGCTCTTCCAGCAGATCCTCTTATGACTTGCCCCCATCTTAATTCAGGTCTATAGTCAGGTCTATAGTCAGATGTTACATTAAGGCTTTAATGACTATCCTATCTAAAATAGGTGCCCCTGGGTGTGCAAACAATTAGTGCATTTGGCTTCTAACTGAAAGATTGGAGGTTCAAGTCCACCTAGAAGCACTTCAAAAGAAAGGTTTGGTGATCTACTTCTGAAAAATTACCTATTGAAAACCTGATAAAGCATAGTTCTACTCTGACACACAGGAGGTCACCATGAGTCAGAATGGACTCAACTGATTTGCTGGTTTTATCTAAAATAGCACGTCTCATCACCCCTCCCATATTAATTTCTATTTCCTTACTCTGCTTTATTGTTTTTGTGGCACTTATCTCCACCTGACAGTATATTATATGTTTATTTGTTGTACATATATCACATGTACTTGTTTTCTAGAATGTAAGCTCCATAAGAGTGGTTGGCTTCACAGCTGTGTCCTCAGCAACTAGAACAGTTGTATACAATAGTATACATAGTATATATATCTTTGTTGACAACTGGACTGACAAACAATATCATGATAAATGGAAATAAAATTGAAGTTGTCAATGATTTCATTCTACTTGGATCAACCATCAATGTCTATAGAAGCAGCAGTCAAGAAATCAAACAACATATTGCATTTGGCAAATCTGCCACAAAAGACCTCTTTAAAGTTGGTAACTTGTTGATACAGATACTGATTGTAAACTTCTAGGGAAACAGGGATCACATATATTTTATTCAATTTGTTTAATGATTGAAGAGCTCTATCATAGATCCTCATGATAATGGTGAGGGGGACATCAATGTTATGTGCAAATAGTTTTTGAATACCCTAGCAGTACAGTGGTTAACCAAAAGTTTGGTGGTTCAAAGCTACTAGCTGTTCTGTGTGAGAAAGATGTGGCAGTCTGCTTCCTAAAGATTACAGCTTTGGAAATCCTATGAGGCAGTTCTACTCTATCCTTTAGGGTAACTATGAGCCAGAATCTTGGTGGCAGTAGGGCGTGGGTCTTGAATACCTTAGTAAATGGCTTTTCCTGAGAAAGACACACTGAAAATAAGTCAGAAAATATACAAATCTGGGTATAAAAAGGTCACATTACTTTATTTTAAAATCTCAAATAAAACCTGACTCTTGACCTCCAGCATGGTAAGTTCAATCTAAGTAATGTTTTTTGGCCCTGCCCTGGGTTCCCCAAGTATCCGGGCATGTAACTCTGCAGTTCTCAGTAAATCAGGTGGAGCTCTCAGCCCTTCCTAAACTGCTTCCTATTTAAGCCCTGTCGTTTTTTGAAAGGTATGCGGTTCCACCCCAAGTGCTCAGCATGAGAACAAGAGGCCCTCTTTGAAGCTCCCATCTATTCAGGCTCTTCACCTTTTGCAGGCTGCATGGAATGCAGGGCATTGATCTTCACTGGAGGAAACTTGTCCCCTCTTTCCAGTTCTTCTCTTCCCTAGCCATTTATTTCCCTCTTCCTTGCCAGGCCAGCTATTTCTGGTTCTTTCCAACTTGGTTTCCCCAGTCTCAAAGCTTCTGAGAGCTTCTTCCAAGCCCTCAGGCAATCCAAGTTTTTCCAAAAGCAAAAGTTTAACTCTGTCCTGGGAGCAAGGCAGCCCCTGGCATCCAGGACTCAAAGCCTACATACTTCATTCTTTCTAAGGCTTTTACAAAGGAAGAATAATCCACTAATCCACAAATTAATATCTCCATCCATTACCCTCCCCCAAAACCTACTACTGTCGAGTTGATTCCGAATCATAGAGACCCTATAGGGTTTCCAAGGCTTTAAATCTTTGCAGAAGCTGACCGCCATGTTTTTTTCCTGTGGAGCAGCTGGTGGGTTCAAATCGCTGACCATTTAGTTAACAGCTGACTGCTTTAACCATTTCACCACCCAAACCAAAAAACCTGTTGCCATCAAGTCGATTCCAACTCACAGCAACCCTGTAGGACAGAGTAGAACTGCCCCATAGAGTTTCCAAGGAGCAGCTGGTGTATTCTTAACTGCTGACCTTTTGGTAAGCAGCTGATTGCTTTAACCATTGCATCTCTAGGGCTCCTAATTACCCTGTCACATGGACAAAAATGTGTGTGCTGTACCCTAGAACAAGCGCATCTGTTGCTATGTGAATTGCATGTACTCCCAGGGGCACCAAGATTCTACAATGGTCAAGACATTGATGACAGCATGAAAAGATGACTCAATGACAGGAGGGAACAATGACACCATTGCTACCATTGTTAACAAATAATAAAGCTTCGCTTAATGTGTACTGCTGCTTTGCAAATTTGTCTAATAGATATTAGGGTATATCAGCAATTATTTAATTATGAAGCTTTCATTTTAGTGTTAATATGAATGCAAGGCATAAGAAAACAAAGTTATCCTTTTAACAGAGTAAGTGGTTGTAATTAAACAATTATTGAGCACTTATGCACATGGGTCTGTGTCAGTGGCTGAGGACGTACAAACAAACCAGACGTGGTCCCTTCTCAAAGAGATCACAGCTTAGAACAGCATGCATTTGATAAGAAATGTGAAAATTCGCTCTTAGTATTTTGCACTCAATGAGATATTTGGTACTATTTCCATCAAAGAAAAATCAACTATTTGTCATCCTTAAACTTCCAGGAAATTAATAAAGAAATAACTTATAAAATTTGATTCCACCGATAGGGAATTGGTAACAAAAGAATCAGCCACTGCATATCACACCACTTCAATGTCAGATCTTTAGACCTGAATTGTAATCTAATTTCCCCATTGTTAGAATCTAAATTTCCATCTAAAGTAAAAAGTAATGTAATTGTTATAGGTATAGTTACTCCCAAAGCTTAGGATTTTGCAACCAAAATGGGAAGAAACTTTGTGTCTTCTCATGAAGATACACTTATCTAATTATAAATATCAAATGATTTTCTCCATATTTCCTGTGAAAATTTTTATATTATGTGCTTTGCTAGATGAGAAAAATGACCAGTTAAATAAGTTGGTTTTTTTTGTTTATTTTTGAGCCACAGAAGATTTGCTGATAAGAGTATTGTCATACTAGCAGAAACTACACATACTTCAGAGGTGCCGAATATACAGGTTCTATCTATATTTTATAACACCTGACAGATCGTTGCAATAAAGTAGGGAATGGGGTACATCTATGACAACTGGGTTAAGAAAATATCTTGATGTTCATACAGTTGAAACAGAGTTGTTATTGGAAAACTATTTTAAATATGTTTTGTATTTATAATGATGCAAGCATAGACACTGAAATAATTTGATGATTTTGTAAATGCATAAACTAACAAGTTTTGTCCTATTTTAAACAAAATATTTCTGAAGTCAATACCTGAACTTGAAATAATTCTAATAATGTTTTAATGACTGTGAGATTGTTTTTTCAGTTGAAAATTCTCCAGATAAAATCACAAATATCTGCTTTAGAGTTTTGGTTCTGATTCTTATGTAGTGTTAAGAATGCAACGTATGAGCCCCAGGAGTCCCGTATAAATATTTATATTTGAGTAAGAATTTAGAAAATAGCATGATTCCTTTCTTTGCTATTCAATATAAGTAATTGTAGAATAATGCTAATGATGGTGTTCAGTTAGATTTAGTGCCTAGAAAACAAACAAACAAAAAAACCCGGAAACCCTGGTGGTGTAGCGGTTAAGAGTTATGGCTGCTCACCAAAAGGTCAGCAGTTCGAATCCACCAGGTGTTCCTTGGAAACCCTATGGGGCAGTTCTACTCTGTCTACTCTAGATTTAGTGCAGGAAACGCTATAAGCAATAAGGAGTGAGGGGTCAGTTAACTGATCTGTAGACCATTAGGCTTCAACTTCTCTTCTGCAGAACCACAGAAATACCCGGAAGTTGCTGCAGAGGGTGGAGCTCTCCCCCTCAGTTCTGTAACATGATAAGGGTGAGTCCTGCCCCTTGTGACCCCTTGAGTCATTTGAGAAACACTAGGCCTTTAAGAAAGAGAAGGTAGACTTTATGGCAAGCCGTTCAAGCAAGGAGCTTGGAGACTAAATCTCAAATCAAACTCCACGAGGTTGGGGATTCTAGGGTGCTTATAGAGTTCAGGATAGGGAACTTACACATTGTCATGGATTGAATTGTGTCTCCCAAAAGTATGTGTATCAATTTGGCTAGGCTATGATTCCCAGTATTGTGATTGTCCACCATTTTGTCATCTGATGTGATCTTCCTATGTGTTGTAAATCTTGTCTCTATGATGTTAATGACGTAGGATAGGTGGCACTTATGTTAATGAGGCAGGACTCAATCTACAAGATTGGATTGTGTCTTCAGCCAATCTCTTTTGAGATGTAAAAGAGAGAAGCCAGCAGAGAGACAGAGAGACCTCATACTACCAAGGAAGCAGTGTCAGGAGCAGAGCCTGTCCTTTGGACCCGGGGTTCCTGCACAGAGAAGCTCCTAGTCCAAGAGAAGATTGATGACAAGGACCTTCCTCCAGAGCCAACAGAGAGAGAAAGCCTTCCACTGGAGCTGATGCCCTGAATTTGGACTTCTAGCCTACTAGACTGTGAGAGAATAAACTTCTCTTTGTTAAAGCCGTCCACTTGTGGTACTTCTGTTACAGCAGCACTAGATGACTAAGACATGCATAATTCATGAAGTTTCTAGGAATAGGCTAGCAATTTCGGAAACTAATTAATACGTATGGAGGTGCAGTGGAGGGTGCAATATGGTGGCTGGGGCATATGTTTTTGGGGAATATGATGCATGAAGTTTAAGGACAGCTTTTCAGCTTATTGCTCATGTCTGAATGGTGGGGGTGGTGATGAGTAGTGAAGTGGCTTTGAGCAGAGAAGCAGTAAGATGATCTTGGGCTGTTACACAGAAATGCCTTATCAGGAACTCACAGAGCCTGGGTATGATGGGAGGAGGGGGAATAGTTTAATCCTATCGGTTACATTTCAGGAGGGGAAGCAGTTTAACCCTGTGGGTTACAACTCCGCTGTAATCAGAGCAGCCATGTTTTCTTGTGTTTCAAATGCTACAGGTCTGCTGGTCCACATATGATTTGGTGCTGATTTTTTTTTTATTAAATTGAAAACCACTGTTTTCACCGTCAAATACCTATGACTTGGTTAAGTGAAAACCATGAATTGAATGAAGTAGAGAAGATATAGTGTTCTCTGAAGTGCTTTGTGATTAAGTACAAAAACAATTATTCATTCATTCATTGACTTACTAATATTTATTGAGTGTGTACTATGAGCTTGGCACTGCTCAGGCAACCTTAGTTAATAGAAAAAATATGGAAAAAAAATTAAATGTCCATTAACACAGGGAGGGTTGAATAAATTGTGGTCCATCCAGTCTCTGGAAAGCTATGCAGCTTTTAAAAACTCTAAATTAGTTCTACTGATGTTGACTTTAAAAATGTTCAGAATATATTGTTCAATGAAAAACAAGTTATACACGATAAGTATTTTATGACCCAATTTTTGTAAAGAAAAGGAAAAAAAAAACACCTCTCAATAAAATGGATGTTTGTATGCATTCCCATGAACAGAGAGAGGGTATGGCAGAATATGCAGCAAATTGCTTACTTTGTTTTCTCAAAGTTTGATGTTGAGGATGCTCAGGGTAGATTCTGCAGTTGCAGGATCTTGACAGTAGGTACTTCCTTCAATTTTGTGACCTAAGCATCTTACCTGCCTTACCCTAATCCCAGTCTTGTCCTTGCTTTACCCTACCCTATGCCAGGATCCACCAAATGCCTGCAGGCAGAGACCATGGACAATTATAAGCCTTCCTTTGTTTACAGTGCAGGTAGTCTACAATGACTTTTGACTTTCGGTGGGGTTCCATTCCAATGACTTTGTCTTAAGTTAGTTCTGATGTAAGTCGAAAACCTCATTTTGTTTTAGTTTTCGTTACTGCCTTTTATTATCAGTATCTTTAAAAATCACAACATCAAACATCTGTGAGTGAACATCTGAGAATGATAACATCAGCAAATAGCATGCTGCAACATTGTTATGTTGTACATATTGCTGATGGTAAGATGTATTTAAAAAAAAAAAAACCCAGACATTTGTAAGTGGGGTTTGTTGTGAGTCGAATATGTTGTCAAGTTGGGGACTACCTGTATTCTCTTTCTTTTAAACATCACTGTCCTTAGGGCCTGGAGTCCTTGGCTTGGGCAATGACTACTAACTGAAATGTTAGTGGTTGGAAAGTTGAACCTACCCAGAGGCACCTGGCAATCTGCTTTTGAAAGGTCACAGCCTTTAAAATCACAATAAGCCCAGTCTACTCTACAATACATGGGGTCTCCATGAGTCGGATTTGACTCGATGATAGCAACTGGTTTTTTGGTTTTGGCCCTTAGCTCCATGTTATTTAATACTGAAAACTACTGTTTTAATATATTTTGACCAGATTTTTAGTTCTTTAAGGAGTGTTAATCCAAGCCTTGTTACTCCATCCTGGCCAGAAGTAGAAGTCATCTGAACTCTATCTTAAAAATCTAAAAGAATGATCAGAGATTTGCCAGATGATGTTAAAAAATATAAAAACACGAACAATAAAAACCACTAAAAAGCTAAATTATTTAATAGCTAAATTATTCAGACACAATTCTATTCTAGGTAATTTATCATGTTATTTAGTATAGATATTATGATTATAAACAAACAAAACCCATTGCTGTTGAGTGGATTCCAACTCATAGCAACCATATATATATTTCAAGACATTTCACACATGTTCTTTCAAGTAATCCTAATATAAAACTTGTTAGATAAATAGAGTATTGCTAGACCTAGGGAGCCTGGGTGGTGCAAATGGTTTGTGCTCAGCTGTTAACACAAAAGCTGGTGGTTTGAACCACCCAGTGGCTCCATGGAAGAAAGTCCTGGAGAACTGCTTCTGTCAAGATTATAGCCAAGAAAACCCTATGGAACTCAGTTCTATCCTGCAACATACTAGGTCACCATGAATCAGAATCAACTCAACAGCAACAGGTTTGAGTTTTTAAGCAAAGTCTTTCTGGCTCACGTAAATTACTACATAGTGCAGAAGCTGCAAATCATAGGAAAGACCAGTTAGATTGGAAGAAGAAACTGAGATTTTTACCCTTAAACAATACTCGAGCATCTGCTAGTCTATGGAGTTTGTCACTTTTCAAGTGTAAATATAAAAGCAGGGCATGGCAGTATATGATGCTTTAGGGGGTGAATTAAAAAAAAAATCACCTACCATCCTGATTCATCTTTTCAAATATTTCTAAGTCATAAAAACATAATAAAAATAATGATAGTTTTAAACTTTGATTAGGCACTTATGGTATGACCAGCCTATGCTATGTGCCTGTTATAACACTTAATCCTCACATCAATTCATGTGGTCAGTACTATTATTAACCACTTTTACAGATGCATAAACTAAAGATTAGAGAGATTAGGAACCTAGCTGACATTTACACAGTTAATAAATGAAGAAGCCTACATGTGACCCAACTTGAACTCCTACCTGTAAAGCCTACACTCTTAAACATAATTGTATTAATACCTCAAAAAGGAAACCCTATTTATGCCCTCAATGTGTTGAGACAAAAGTTCTTAACATTTTCTTTGCTACATTCTGACTTATTTTAATTACCATAGGCTTTATCATGAAACTCCTGTAATAAATACTGTCTAAGCAATTTTAGAAGCCCTGGTGGTGCAGTGGTTAAGAGCCTGGCTGCTAACCAAAAGGCTGACAGTTTAAATTCATCAGCTGTACCTTATGTTCTACTCTGTCCTATAGGATCCTTATGAGTCAGAATCAACTAGATGGCAATGGGTTTTTTTTAACCAATTTTAATTTGACTTTAAAAACTATTTCAGGTAAAACTTGGCAAAGAGTGAAAGAAGTGTTGCCAAATCAAATGCTTACGGGTTGTGTATCACAGATGTAAATAGATTGAAGTGACTTCTGGTTCCAGTAGTTTGTAAGACTATGCCAATCCCCAAACTCTCATATCACAAAACCTGAGGAATAGTGAATAAAATATATTAATAACTTTTAATTATATCTTAGAAAGTAGGAGACAAGGGAAATACCCAGGGGCCAGAAATGAAGATCAATAAACTAGATTATGGATTTCTATCAAGATATCAAGTGAACACAGACTCTGGCTCCCCTCCCTAACATCAACACTGAAGAACCAATAAGAGAGGAAAAAAGAAGATTTGAGGAATTAAATCAAAAACAGGTATCCTGAGTTTGGTCTGGAAGTGTATGCGGATGGGTGGCAGCATCCTGGGGCAGAGGATTCCAAGAGGCAGCCGTGAGAGGAAGTTTGCGAGAAAAGTTGGCTTCTTCCTGAGTTGTCTTAGGACAGTCATTGTTTCCTCTGTCAGGGCAAAAATTATGGAAAAAGTCCAAACTATTGGCTTTCATAATGAGCCCTGGTGGTGCAGTGGTTAAAGTGATCAACTGCTAACCAGCAGCTCTGCCGGAGAAAGATGTGGCAGTCTGCTTTCATAGAGATTTACAGCCTCAGAAACCCTATGGGGTCGCTATGAGTGGTTGTTTTCAGTGGGTTATTGATATTCATGCAGTGCAGTGGTGGTTCGGTGGTAGAATTCTTGGCTTCCATTCGGGAGACCCAGGTTTGATTCCTGGCCGATGCACCTCATGTGCAGTCGCCACCCATCCGTCGATGGAGGCTTGCGTGTTGCTATGAGGCTAAACAGGTTTTAGCAGAGCTTCCATAATAAGACAGACTAAGAAGAAAGGCCTGGTGATCTACTTCTGAAAAATCAGCCATTGGAAGCCCTGTAGATCACAATGGTCTGATCTTGTTTCACATAGGGTCACTATGTGCCAGGGGTCAACTCAATGACAGCTAACAACAACAACTTTGATGTTTATGGAGCAATATCAGGGCAGTGCAAAACACTGGAATCCGTGGCCAGCCACCTCAGACATTTGCTTTCCACCCTCTCTCTCCAAAATCCCAGGACTGGTGAAACAACCTAGGACCTTTCCTTTTCTCAATCCTTCTTCTTCCTAATGCATTGTCTGTGGAGTGGGCCACAAGTGGGAATTGTTAAACAGTGCTTGTCTGTCAGTGGGGCTCTTTGCTTTGGAACTCACCCTCTCTCTTCTCCTCATTGGGAGGAATGCAGACTAGTCTAACACAAAAAATGTGTCAGGCAGAGTAACAGATACATCCATCAAAACTTGCCTTCATGAGCCAAAATAAACACCACATAAATACAAACCCTATAAAAGAAAGACAACAAATTGAACTACATATAATGCATAAAGCAGAATTCTGACAACGTATAATACATTATTAAATACATACTTAAGGCAATAAAGACAGAAAGTAGCAATATGAAGCAAGAAAATGAGCAGTCAGTGCACAAGCTAATGCTGTAGGAAATCTATGAGGATTATCAGACTAGAAAATGGCTGGGGCATCGATATTGACATGCACGCAAGGAGGCCTTAGGTACTCTCACTGGGGGCTGCCTGCCCCTCAGTGATCT
Source organism: Trichechus manatus latirostris (assembly GCF_000243295.1). Classification (NCBI taxonomy): domain Eukaryota; kingdom Metazoa; phylum Chordata; class Mammalia; order Sirenia; family Trichechidae; genus Trichechus; species Trichechus manatus. Next base: position 22,334,638 of record NW_004443954.1, on the reverse strand, counting down.
AGAGAAATGATTTGTTCACTCACTCAAGGAAACTTTATTCTTTCTGAGTTATGTGGAAAAAGAGTTACCCTTAATAAATTCCAGGAATGGTTATCTATACCCTCTGTATAGGATGATGTGATGGTTAAGATTGTGTATCAAGTTAGCTGGGCCACGATTCTCAGTGTTTTGGCAGTCGTATAATGTTGCGATCACTTCCCTGATGAGATTTGATATGTGATCACCCCCATTATGGGATCTGCTATGAGTAGCCAATCAGTTGGAAGGGAGTTTCCTTGGCCATGTGGCCTGCGTCAAATATAAGCAGACATTCTGACAAGGCTTGGGGGCTTTTTGCTTGTGCTGGATCCTGCAGCTGGCTCCTGTTTGTCTGACCCCCTGTTCTTGGAACTTGAGCTAGCAGCTTACCTGTGGTCTTGCCTGCCAATCTTGGAATTCATTGATCTTCACAGCCTGTGAGCAAGAGCCCTGCTCTCTGACCTGCAGACCTTGTGTTCACCAGCCCCTGCAGATACATGAATCTGAAGAAGCCTCTATCCTGACCCATGGACTTGAGACATTCCAGCCTCTACAACCTCGTGAGCCATTTTTTTGATATAAACCTGTCTCTATGTATATATTTATGTGCTTTACTGGTTTTGCTTCTCTAGAGAACCCAGCCTAAGACAAATGGAAAACTCCAGGCTGAGAAATAAATGTAAAAATGCTCCACTATTGGTGACGCCCTTTGAATGCCTAAAAATCAAAATCAAACCCCTTGCCATGAGTCAATTCCAATTCATAGTGACCCTATAGGACAGAGTAGAACTGCCTCATAGGGTTTCCAAGGAGTGGCTGGTGGAGTTGAACTGCTGACATTTTGGTTAGCAGCCATAGCTCTTAACCACTGCATCACCAGGGATCCTAGGAGAAGAAATGTAAAATCCTTCCTCCAATCCAGAGTTTAACAGAGAAACCATTATTGAAGATGAGGTTACAACAAAATATTACAAAATGCATAAAAGAACTGTCACAATAAGCAAGAGTTGGCAGATTTAGCACCCGGAGAGCTTGTTATTATAGAAAGAAACTAAAATGATTATTTTAAAAATTATGCTTAAAATAATTTAAAATAATGGAAGAAGAATTTGAAATCAAAGAATAAAGGTATTAAAACAAAGAACACTTAAAAAAATGAATGCTAGGAATAAAACACACAGCTATTAAAATTAACCACCACTCGTCTCTCAGTTTGTCATACTGCGGTAACTTTCATGTTGCTGTGATATTGGAAGCTATACCACCAGTATTTCAAATATCAGCAGAGTCACCCATGGTGGACAGGTTTCAGCAGAGTTTCAAGAGTAAGAAAGATGGGCAAGAAGGACCTGGTGATCTACTTCTGAAAACACTGGCTAGTGAAAACCTAATGGAAAGGAGCAGAACATTGTGCTGGTAGATGAGCCCCTCAGTTTGGAAAGCACTCAAAAGACGACTGGGGAAGAGCTTCCTCTTCTAAATAGAGTTGACTTTAATGAAGTGGATGGAGTCAAGCCTTTGGGACCTTCATTTGCTGATATGGCATAAGTCAAGATGAAAAGAAACAGCTGCAAACATCCATTAATAATCTGAACGTGGGGTGTATGAAGTATGAATCAAGGAAAACTGGAAATTGTCAAAAGTGAAATGGAACACTTGAATATCAATATTAGTGAGCTGAAATAGACTGGTATTGGCCATTTTGAATTGGATAATCATATGGTCCACTATGCTTGGAATGATAAAGAGGAATGGCTTTGCATTCGTCATCAAAAAGAACATTTCAAGATCTATCCTGAAGTACAATGCTGTCCGTGATAAGATAATATCCATACCTACAAGGAAGACCACTTAATATAAATATAATTCAAATTTACCCACCAGCCACTAATGCCAAAGATGAAGAAATTGAAGATTTTTACCAACTTCTGTAGTCTAAAATTGACCAAACATGCCATCAAAATTCATTGATAATAGTGATTGTGGTGCAAAAGTTGGAAACAAAGAAGGATCAGTAGTTGAAAAATATGGCCTTGGTGATACAAGTGACACCAGAGATCACCTGATAGAATTTTGCAAGACCAATGACTTATTATTTGAAATACTTTTTATCAACAATATAAAAGGCAACTATATACATGGACCTCACCAGATGAAATACACAGGAATCAAATTGACTACATCTGTGGAAAGAGACAATGGAGAAGCTCAATATCATCAGACGGAACAAGGCCAGGAGCCAGCTGCGGAGCAGACTATCAATTGCTCATATACAAATTTAAGTTAAAGCTGAAAAAAATTAAAACAAGTTCACAAGAGCCAAAGTACAACTTTGAGTATATCCCACCTGAATTAAGAGACCATCTCAAGAACAAAGTGGACACATTAAACATTAATGACCAAAGACCAGACAAGTTGTGGGATAACAGGGATAACATCAAGTACGTCATACATGAAGAAAACAAAAGGTCATTTAAAAGACAGAAAAAAAAAAAAAGAAAAAAAGACCAAAATGGATGTCAGAAGAGAGTCTGAACCTTGCTCTTGAACATAGAGTAGCTGAATCATGTGGAAGAAATGATGAAGTAAAATAGCTGAACAGAAGATTTCAAAGGGTGGCTCAAAAAGGCAAAGTATTATAATGAAATGTACAAAGACATGGAGTTAGAAAAACAAAAGGGAAGAACACTCTCTGCATTTCTCAAGCTGAAAGAACTGAAGAAAAAATTCAAGCCTTGGGTTACACTATTGCAGAACTCTACCAGCAAAAGATTAAACAATGCAGGAAGCATCAAAAGAAGATGGAAGGAATACACAGGGTATAGGAATTGACAGAATAGCAATTGAGGTATTTCAACAAATGGATGCAACACTGAAAGCTCTTACTCATCTATGCCAAGACATTTGGAAGACAGCTACGTGGCCAACTGAATGGAAGAGATCCATATTTGTGCCTATTCCAAAGAAAGGTGATCCAACAGAAAGCAGAAATTATTGAAAATATCATTAATATCGCATGCAAGTAAAATTATACTGAAGATAATTCAAAAATGGTTGCAGGGAACTGTCAGAAATGATGCCAAAAATTCGAGCTGGATTCAGAAGAGGATGTGGAAGGGGGGATATCATTGCTGATGTCAGATGGATCTTGGAGGAAAGCAGATAATACCAGAAAGATATTTACCTGTGTGTCATTGGCTATGCAAAAGCATTCAACTGTGTGGATCATAAAAAATTATGAATAACATTGACAAGAATGGGAATTCCAGAACACTTAATTGTGCTCAAACAGAACCTGTACATAACATAACAAGGGGATATTACATGGTTTAAAATCAGGAGACGTATGCATCAGGATTCTATCCTTTCACCACATTTATTCAATCTGTATGAAGAACAAATAATCCAAGATGCTGGACTATATGAAGAAGAGCAGGCCATCAGGTTTGGAGGAAGTCTCATAAACAAACTTTAATATGCAGATGACACAACCTTGCTTGCTAAAGGAGAAGATGACTCGAAGCACTTACTGATGGAGATCAACGACTACAGCCTCCAGTATGGATTTCACTTCAACATAAAGAAAACAAAAATCCTCACAAATGGACCCATGAGCAACATCATGATAAATGGAGAAAAGATGGAAGTTGTAAAGGATTTCATTTTGCTTGGATCCATAATCAATGCCCACAGAAGCAGCAGCAGCAATCAAGAAATCCGATGACATATTGCATTGGACAAATCTGCTTCAAAAGACCTTTTTTCAAGTGTTAAAAAGCAAAGATGTCACCTTGACGACTAAGATGTGTCTGACCCAAACCATAGTATTTTCAATAGCCTCATATGTATGCAAAAGCTGGACAATGAGTAAGGAAGACTGAAGAATAATTGATGCATTGAATTATGGTGTTGGGGAAGAATACTGAATATACCATGGACTGCTAGGAGAACGAACAAATCTGTCTTGACAGAAGTACAGCCAGAATGCTCCTTAGAAGTGAGGATGGTGAGGCTTCGTCTCACGTACTTTGGACATATCAGGAAGGACCAGTCACTGGAGAAGGACAGCATACTTGGTAAAGTAGAGGGTCAGTGAAAAAGAGGAAGCTCCTCAAGGAAATGATATGACACAGTGGCTGCAACAATGAGCTCAAACATAGCAACAATTATGAGGATGGCACAGGACAGGACAATCTTTCGTTCTGTTGTACACAGGGTTGCTATGAGTCAGAAATGACTGGACAGCACCTAACAACAACAACATCGAAATTAAATTTTAAGTGAATTGATTAGTAACAGATTAGGCTCTATCAGGATGAAAATCTGACAGAAAGATGGAGATTTGAAGAGAGAATAAGAAGCTCCAGTATGTGAGTAACTAGAAATAAATAATACAAATAATTGAGGGAAAAGGTATGTTTCAAGATACCAAAAAACCAAACCCATTGCCATCGAGGTGATTCAGCCTCATAGCGACCGTATAAGACAGAGTAGAACTGCCCCCTAGGGTTTCCAAGGTTGTAATCTTTAAGAAAGCTGACTGCCATGTCTCTCTCCCAGAGAGCTGCTGTTGTGTTCGAATCACTGAACTTTTTTCTTTTTCTTTTTTAATTTTTTCCGATACAAAAATTTATACATACATTGTTATGTGACTCTAATTGCTCTCCCCATCCTGTGACAGCACACTCCTCCTTTCCAGCCCTGATTCCCCATGTCCATCAACCAGCTCCTAACGCTCTCTGCCTTCCCATCTCACCTCTGAACAGAAGCTACATGTTTAGTCTCTTGTATCTACTTGAGCTAAGAGGCACACTCGTCACAAGTATCACAGGCCAGTCCAATCCCTGTCTGAAGAGTTGGCCTCAGAAATTGTTTTAGTTCTGGACTGATAGAGAATCCAGGGCCCATGATTTCTGGGGTACCTCCAGTCTCAGTCAGACCATTAAATCTGGTCTTCTTACTAGAATTTGATTTCTACACCCTACTTTTCACCTGCTCTAACCAGGAGTCTCTGTTGTGTTTCTTGTCAGGGCAGTCAATGGTGGTAGCCAGGCAGCATCTAGATCTTATGGTCTCAGGCTGATGAAGTCTCTGGTTTATGTGGCCCTTTCTGTCTCTTGGGTTTCTACTTTCCTTGGGCCTTTGGTGTTCTTCATTCTCCTTTACTCCAGGTGGTTGGGACCAACAGATGCATCTTAGACGGCCGCTTGCAAGCTTTTAAGACCCCATACGCCACTCATCAAAGTAGGATGAAGAAATTTTCTTAATAAGCTTTGTTATGCCAATTGACCTAGCTGTCCCCTGAAAGCATGGTCCCCAGACCCTACACCTGCTACTCTATCCCTCAAAGTGTTTGATTGTGTTCAGGAAACTTCTTAGCTTTGGTTTAGTCCAGTTGTGCTGAAATCCCCTGAAGTGAGTGCTGTACTTCTCTTCATCTAAGATAATTCTCATCTACTATCTAGTTAGTAAATAACCCCTTCCTTCTCTCCCCACCCTCGTAACCATCACAGAATGTTTTCTTCTGTGTTTAAACCTTTCCTTGCATTCTTCTAGTAGTGGTCTTATAGAGTACTTGTCCTTCTGAGACTGACTAAATTCACTCAGCATAATGACCTCCAGCTTCCTCCATGTTATAAAATGTTTCATGGCTTCATCATTGTTCTTTATCGTTGGGTAGTATTCCATTGTGTGGATATACCATAATTTGTTTATCCATTCGTCTGTTGATGGGCACTTAGGTTTTTTCCATCTTTTTGCTATTGTGAACAGTGCTGCAATGAACATGGGTGTGCATATATCTATTCTTGTGACGGCTCTTATTTCTCTAGGATATATTC
>NW_004443954.1:22327003-22328252 GCF_000243295.1 Trichechus manatus latirostris | reverse complement strand
CTGAGGGCTTCTTTTGCTGCTCTCTTTCTACTTGTTCCAGTTGTAGGGTTAATGTTTCGATTATGGCCCTTGCTTCTTTTTGGATGTGCATTTATTGCTATAAACTGACCTCTGAACACTACTTTTGCTGTGTCCCAAAGGTTCTGGTAGGATGTATTTTCATTCTCATTTGACTCTACGAATTTCTTTATTCCATTCTTAATTTCTTCTATAACCCAGTAGTTTTTGAGCAAGGTGTTGTTCAGTTTCCATGCGTTTAATTTTTTTTCCTTGCTTTTTCTGTTGTTGATTTCTACTTTAATGGCATTATGGTCAGAAAAGATGCTTTGTAATATTTCGATGCTTTGGATTCTGTTAAGGCTTGCTTTATCACCTAATATGTGGTCTATTCTGGAGAATGTTCCATGTATGCTGGAAAAGAAAGTATACTCGGCTGCTGTTGGGTGGAGTGTTCGGTATACGTCTATGAGATCAAGTTGGTTGATTGTAACATTTAGCTATTCCGTGTTTGTTGAGCTTCTTTCTGGATGTTCTGTCGTTCACCAAAAGGGGTGTGTTGAAGTCTCCTACTAGTATTATGAAGCTGTCTACCTCTTTTTTCCATGCTGTTAGAGTTTGTTTTATGTATTTTGGAGCCCTGTCATTAGGTGTGTAAATATTTATTATAGTTATGTCCTCCTGGTGTATTGCCCATTTAATCCTTATATAGTGTCCTTCCTTATCCTTTGTACTGGATTTTACATTAAAGTCTATTTTGTCAGAGATTACTATTGCCACTGCTGCTTTTTCTTGAGTGTTGTTTGCTTGATATATTTTTTCCATCCTTTGAGTTTTAGTTTGTTTGTGTCATTAAGTCTAAGATGTGTCTCTTGTAGGCAGTGTATAAATGGATGGTGTTTTTTTTTTCTTTTTTTTACCTAATCTGCCACTCTCTGTCTCTTTATTGGTGCATTTAGTCCATTTACATTCAGTGTAATCATTGATAGGTATGAGTTTAGTGCTGTCATTTTGATGTCTTTTTTTTTTTGTGTGTTGTTCACAGTTTCTGTGTTCCACTTAATTTTCTGTGCTGAGTCGTTTTTCTTTATGTATTTTCTTTTCATCTTTTTCATTGTTGTTGATTTTGTGTTTGCTGAGTCTATATTTTTCCAGTTTTTATTTTCACTTGTAGCATTTTTAGTTTCCTTTGTGGTTACTTTAATATTTACCCCTATTTTTCTAAGTTTATACCAGTCTTTTATTTCTTTAT
>NW_004443954.1:22295362-22326643 GCF_000243295.1 Trichechus manatus latirostris | reverse complement strand
CTGGCAGTTTTTCTCCTTCAAGCTTTTATATATGTCATCCCATTGCCTTCTTGCCTGCATGGTTTCTGCTGAGTAGTCCAAGCTTATTCTTACTGACTCTCCTTTGTAGATGACTTTTCATTTATCCTTAGCTGGTCTTAAAATTCTCTCTTTATCTTTCGTTTTGGCAAGTTTGATTTTAATATGTCTTGGTGACTTTCTTTTGGGATCTACCTTATGTGTGGTTCAATGAGCATGTTGGATAGATATCTTCTCATCTTGCATGATATCAGGGAAGTTTTCTGCCAACAGATCTTCAACAATTCTCTCTGTATTTTCTGTTATCCCTCCCTTCTCTAGTACTCCAATCAGTCATAGGTTATTCCTCTTGATAGAGTCCCACATAATTCTTAGGGTTTCTTCATTTTTTTTAAAATACATTTGCCTCATTTTTCCTCAAATATTTTGGTGTCAAGTGCTTTATCCTCAATCTCACTAATTCTGACTTCCATTGCCTCAATTCTGGTCCTATGACTTTCTATTGATTTGTCTAATTCTGAAATTTTATCATTAATCTTCTGGATTTCTGATGGCTATCTCTGTATGGATTCTTGCAGCCTGTTACATTTGTCATTATGCTCTTCTCTAATCTTTTTAATTTCCTCTATTGCATGTTCTGTGTTTTGCTTAATTTCCTCCCTAATTTCTTGATGATTCCTGTATATTAATCTTTTTTTATTCTGCCTCCTGTAATTCCAAGAAATTTTCCTCCTCTGGAAAATTTCTAGATTCTTTCATTAGTGAGCTTGCTGAAGCCGTCATGGATTGCCTCTTTACGTGACTTGATATTGACTGTTGTCTCTGAGCCATCAATGTTATTATTTTTCTTTATTTTACATTTGTTTACTGTGTCCTAGCTTCTTGTTTTGTTTTGATATGCCCAAATAGGCTGCTCATATGAGCTGGTTTGATTATTGGCACATTTGAAGCTCTAATGTCTTGTTATCAGGTGGTTAGATCTGTTGCTAGGTATGTGAGCTCAGGAGTTCGCCCACTCCTCCTGTATGGATTCAGCGTAGGTGCCTAGGTAGATAGTCACCAAGTGTGTGGTGTAGGCTCTCACTTACAGTCCTAGACAGGCATGGGTGATTGGTGTAGGCACAGGCATCTGGCTGCAGCAGGAGGACACACTTTGAGCAAGACAGGGGGCTGATGGCCACCCCCGAGTGTCCAGGAGGAAGGCGTGTCCCTGTTCCCTAGAGTGCATAGGTGAGTGGGTTTTGAGCTGGACTATGAGCAGCTAATACTGTTGGTCGTAAGGACTGGGGGGCACCTCTTACTCATGGGCCCCTATCCCAGGTGGCTAGGTGACATGGGTGGAGCCACCAGTCCTCAGGCTGATGTGGGTACGTGAAGACCCTGCTTAATGGGCATAGCAGTGTCAAATGTCAAGAACTTGCCATTTCACAGCTGAAACAGTTGAAGTTAGAGTTCTGGTATATACCCTGTTGTACTGCAGTAATGAGGGCCTACACTGTTGAGATGGGCCCGCACAGTCTATGCAGGGGGAAAGGCACTCAAAGTCCGTGGATCCCCTACACCTGTGCCTAGGCAAAGGAGCTGTGCCTACCCTGGGTTCCTGGCTTTGGGGGCCAGTAGTTTATTTTTACCCGTTTGTTAATTTGTTCATTCTCCAAGGTAGGGAGAATGGCTCTGGGAATGTGACAGATCCTACTTCTGGCCCAGGGGAATCTGCAATTGCTGAAGTCGTCTGGGACCCAGTAGAGAGCAGGGAGCAGGTAGGTAAATAGGAGAGAGGTTTTACCCTAAGGAGGGTGTTTTTGATCCCTGCGGTAAACCATACCCAAGTCTTTATCTTCCGCGGAGGGCTGCTTCTCACTGGTTCTGGGTGGCTGTGTAGAGTCTCTGGTGCTGGGTCTCTTCCAGTGAGCAAAACACACCTCCGGAGCATGGCTGGTTGCCTGTGTCACCACTCACCCCCGAGGTGATCAGACCTGAAGGTCTCAGGCTCTTGCCAGGTCAGGTCTGGCAATCCCTCTTTGCTTCTGAACCATTTCTCCCTCCCCCTGCCACTCAGTCTGGTTCCTTAACTCTGCCTTTGATGTTCAGGGCTCCCAGATTGCCATATATAATCGAATCACTTGTTTTTTCGGGTCTTTGTTGTAAGAGGATCGACCAGAAGTATCTCTATTTTTAGCTTTTTGAGGAAGCGCCAAATGGATTTCCAAAGCAGTGGTACCATTTTACATTCCCACCAGCAGTGTATAAGTATTCCAGTCTCTCCACAATCTCTCCAACATTTATTATTTTGTGTTTTTTGGATTAATGCTAGCATTGCTGAGGTGAGATGATATCTCATTGTAGTTTTGATTTGCATTTCTCTAATAGCTAATGATCATGAGCATTTCCTCATGTGTCTGGTAGCTGCCTGAATGCCTTCTTTGGTGAAGTGCCTGTTCATATCCTTTGCCCAATTTTTAATTGGGTTATTTGTCTTTTTGTTGTTGAGGTTTTGTGGTATCTTGTAAACTTTAGCAATTAGACACTGATCGGGTTTGTGGTGGCCAAAATTTTTTTCCCAGTCTGTAAGTTGTTTTTTTACTCCTTTGGTGAAGTCTTTTGATGAGCATAAGTGTTTGCTTTTTAGGATCTCCCAGTTATCTACTTTCTCTTCTGGTGTTTGTGCATTGTTACTTACGGTTTGTATTGTGTTCATGCCTTGTATTAGGGCTCCTAGTGTTGCCTCTATTTTTCCTTCCATGTTTATTATCGTTTTAGATTTTATGTTTAGGTCTTTGATCCATTTTGAGTTAGTTTTCGTGCATGGTGTGAGGTATTGGTCTTCTTTCAGTTTTTTGCAGGTGGATATCTAGTTATGCCAGCACCATTTGTTAAAGAGATTGTCTTTTCTCCAATTAACGGGCTTTGGGCCTTTGTCAAATATCAGCTGCTCATAGGTGGATGAATTTATGTCTAGACTCTCAAGTCTGTTCCATTGGCCTATGTGTCTGTTTTTGTACCAGTATCAGGCTATTTTGATGATTGTGGTGGTATAATACATTCTAAAAGTGAGGCCTCCCACTTTTTTCTTCTTCATGAGTAATGCTTTACTTATCCAGGGCCTCTTCCATTTCCATATGAAGTTGGTGATTTGTTTCTTCATCTCATTAAAAAATGCCAGTGGAATTTGGATCAGGATTGCCTTGTATCTGTAAATAACTTTGGGTAGAACTGACATTTTCACAATGTTGAGTCTTCCTATCCATGAGCAAGGTATGTTTTTCCATTTATGTAAGTTACTTTTGGTTTCTTGCAGTAGTGCCTTGTAGTTTTCATTATATAAATCTTTTATGTCTCTGGTTAGATTTATTCCTAAGTATTATTATCTTCTTGGGGGCTATTGTAAATGGTATTGATTTGGTGATTTTCCCTTTTAAGTTCTCTTTCTTGGTGTAGAGGAATCCACCTGATTTTTGCATGTTTGTCTTGTATCCTGATACTTTGCTGAAATCTTCTATTAGTTTCAGTAGTTTTCTTGTGGATTCTTTGGAGTTTTATTTGTATAAGATCATATCATCTGCAAATAGAGATACTTTTACTTCTTCCTTACCAGTTTGGATGCCCTTTATTTCTTTTTCTTGCCTTATTGCTCTGGCTAGGAACTCCAGCACAATGTTAAATAAGATTGGTGATAAGGGGCATCCTTGTCTGGTTCCCTATCTTAAGAGGAATGCTTTTGGACCCTCTCCATTTAGGATGATGTTGGCTGTTGGCTGTTGGCTTTGTATAAATGTTCTTAATTTTGTTGAGGAATTTCCCTTCTATTCCTATTTTGCTGAGAGTTTTTATAATGAATGGGTGTTTGGACTTTGTCAAATGCCTTTTCTATATCAATTGATAAGATCATGTAGTTTCTTGTCTTTTGTTTTATTTATCTGATGGATTACTTTGATTGTTTTTCTAATGTTGAGCCATCCCTGAATACCTGGTATGAATCTTACTTGGTCATGGTGAATTATTTTTTTGATATGTTGTTGAATTTTACTGGATAGAATTTTGTTGAGGATTTTTGCATTTATGTTCATGAGGGATATTGGTCTGTAATTTTCTTTTTTTGTGGTATCTTTATGGTTTTGGCATCAAGGTTATGCTGGCTTCATAGAATGAGTTTGGGAATATTTCATTCTTTTCTATGCTCTGCTGAAGCCATCATGATCAGCCTCTTTATGTGATTTGATATTGACTGTCATCTCTGTGCCATCAATAATTTATTGTATTTATTTATGTTCACATATTGTGTCTTAGCGTCTTGTTTTGATATGTCCAAATAGGCTGCTCATGTGAGCTAGCTTGATTATTGGCACCTTTGAAGCCTTTGTGGTCACTTATACCTTTAGAAGTAGTGGTATTAACTTTTCTCTGAAAGTTTGGTAGAATTCTCCAGTGAAACTGTCAGGACCAGGGCATTTTTGTTGGGAATTTTTAATTACGTTTTCAATCTCTTCATTTGTTATAGGTTTATTTAGTTGTTCTGCCTCCATTTGTGTTAGTTTAGGTAGGTAGGGTGTTTCTAGAAATTTGTCCATTTCCTCTAGTTTTTCAAACTTGTTAGATCACAATGTTTCCTAATATTCTGTTATGATTCTTTTAATTTCATTTGGGTCTGTTGTGATATCGCCTATTCATTTATTATTCAAGTTATTTGCTTCCTCTTCTGTTTTTCTTTTGTCATTTTGGCCAGTGGTTATCGATTTTTTGATCTTTTCAAAGAACCAGCTTTTGGTATTAACTCTTTCAGTTGTTTTTCTGTTTTCTATTTCATTTAATTCTGCTTTAATTTTTATTATTTGCTTTCTTCTGTTGCCTGAGCGTTTCCTTTGCTACTCTCTATTTGTTCAAGTTGTAAGGTTAATGTTTTGATTTTGGCCCTTTCTTCTTTTTGGATGTGCATATTTATTGATATAAATTGAGCTCTGAGCACTGCTTTTGCTGTGTCCCATAGGTTCTGGTAGGATGTGTTTTTATTCTCATTTGATTTGGTGAATTTCTTTATTCAATTCTTAATTTCTTGTACAACCCAGTATTTTTTGAGCAAGATGTTGTTTAGTTTCCATGTGTTTGATTTTTTTTCCTTGCTTTTTCTGTTATTGATTTCTACTTTCATGGCTTATGGTCAGAAAAGATGCTTTGTAATATTTCAGTGCTTTGGATTCTGTTAAGATTTGCTTTATGGCCTGATATGTGGTCTGTCCTGGAGACTGTTCCATGTGCATTTGAGAAGAAAGTATACTTGGCTCCTGTTGAGTGGAGTGTTCTGTATAGGTCTATGAAATCAAGTTGGCGGATTGTGGCATTTAGATCTTCCGTGTCTTCATAGAGCTTTCTGGATGTTCTGTCCTTTACTGAGAGTGGTCTGTTGAAGTCTCCTACTATTATTGTGGAGCTGTCTAGCTCTCTTTTCAATGCTGTTAGAGTTTGTTTTATGTATTTTGGAGCTTCGTCACTGAGTGCATAAATATTTATTATGGTTATCTGTTCATGGTGTATTGACCTTTTAATCATTATATGGTGTCCATCCTTATCCTTTGTGGTGGATTTTACTTGAAAGTATATTTTTTCAGAGATTAATATTACCATTCCTGCTCTTTTTTGACTGCTGTTTCCTTGATATATTTTTTTCCATCCTTTGAGTTTTAGTTTGTTTGTGTCGTTGAAGCTAAGGTGTGTCCCTTGTATTGCAGTGTATAAACTCATGGTGTTTTTTAATCCATTCTGCCACTCTCTGTCTCTTTATTTGTACATTTAGTCCATTTACATTTAGCATAATTATTTATAGGTATATGTTTGGTGCTGTCATTTTTATGTCTTTTTTGTGTTGTTGTTGACAGTGTCTTTGTTCCACTTAATTTTCTGTGCTGAGTCATTTTTCTTTACGTATTTTCTTTTCATCTTTTTCATTGTTGTTGATTTTGTATTTGCTGAGTCTGTATGTTTCTCTTGTTTTTTATTTTGAGGTATAGGATTGTTAGTTTCCTTTGTGGTTACTTAATATTTACTCGTATTTTTCTAAGTTTAAACCAATCTTTTATTTATTTATATGGCCTTGACTTCCTCTGCATATGAAAGATCTATGACTACAGTTTTTTAGTCCCTGTTTTTTGTTTTAATGTTGTCATCTTGTACATATTAACATCTCTGTTTCCCTATTTACAGTGTTTTATTTGTGATTTTTTTTTTGTGGCTTCCATATCTGGATTTATATCTAATTGTTCTGTCCTGTGTTCTAGTCTTGGGTTGTTATTTGATGTTGTTGATTTTCTAACAGGAGAACACCCTTTAGTATTTCTTGTAATTTTGGTTTGTTTTTTGCAAATTCCCTCAACTTCTGTTTATCTGGGAATGCCCTGATTGTGCCATCATATTTGAGAGACAGTTTTGCTGGATATATAATTCTTGGTTGGCAATTTTTTTCCTTTAAAGCTTTATATATGTCATCCCATTGCCTTCTTGCCTGCCTGATTTCTACTGAGTAGTCCAAGCTTAGTCTTATGGGCCCTCCTTTGTAGATGACTTTTTGTTTCTCCCTAGCTTCTCTTAAAATTCTCTCTTTAAATTTGGTTTTGGCAAGTTTGATTATAATATGTCTTGGTGACTTTCTTTTGGGATTTACCTTGTGTGGGGTTCAATAAGCATCTTGGATAGATAGCTTCTCATCTTTTGTGATATCAGGGAAGTTTTCTGCCAATAAACCTTCAACAACTCTCTCTGTATTTTCTGTTATCCCCTTGTTCTGGTATTCCAGTCACTTATAGGTTATTCCTCTTGATAGAATCCATCATAATTCTTAGGGTTTCTTCATTTTTTTTAAAATTCTTTTATCTGATTTTCCTTCAGATAAGTTCGTGTCAAGTGCTTTGTCTTCAATCTCACTAATTCTGACTTCTATTGCCTCAGTTCTACTCCTATGAGTTTCTACTGAGTTTTCCAATTCTGAAATTTTGTTGTTAATTTTCTGGATTTCTGTTTGCTGTCTCACTATAGATTCTTGCAGCCTGTTAAATATGTCATTTTGCTCTTGCAGAACCTTCTTAAGATCCTCTATTGCTTTGTCTGTTTGTTCCTTGGCTTGTTCTATGTTTTGCCTGATCTCCTTACTGATATCTTGAAGAGTTCTGTATACTAATCTTTTGTATTCTACCTTCTGTAATTCGAAGATGTTCTCTTCCTCCAGAAAATTTCTTGATTCTTTGTTTTGGGAGCTTGCTGAAGCCATCATGGTCTGTCTCTTTATATGGTTTGATAGCAACTGTTTTCTCTGTGCTGTCAGTAAGTTATTATATTTATTTATTTTATGTTTGTATACTTTGTCTTAGCTTCTTGTTTTGATATGTCCAAATAGGCTGCTCACATGAGCTAGTTTGATTATTGACGCCTTTGAAGCTCTAATGTCCTGTCACCAGGTGGTTAAATCTGTTACTGGGTATGTGAGCCCACGAATCCGTTTACTTTTCTTTCATGAATTCAACTCAGTTGTCCAGATAGTCAGTCACCAAGTGTGTGGTGAAGGCTCTCACCTACAGTCTTAGATGGGGAGAGGTGTTTTAAGTAGACACAGGTATCTGGCTGCATTAGGGGGTCATGCACTGAGCCAGGCAGCGTGCTGACAGCTGCCACTGAGTGCCTGGGAGGAAAACATGTCCCTGTTCCCTAGAGTGCATAGGTGGGTGGGTTTTGTAGTCAGACTATGGGCGCCCAATGCTGTTGTCTGTAAGGACTGGGAGGCACCACTTATTCTTGGACCCCTGTCCCAGGTTGCTAGGTGGTGTGTGTGGAGCCATTAGTCCTGAGGCCTCTGATGTGGGTAGGTGAGAATACTGCTTAATAGGTAGAGTGGTATGAAATGTCAGGAACCTGTTACTCCACCATATAGCTGATACAGTGAAGTTAGACTTCAGGTATATACCCTGTTGTACTGTGTAATGAGGGCCTACACTGTTGAAATGGGCCCACACAGGTCTATGCAGGGGTGAAAGGCATTCAAAGTCCATGGACCCCTTATGCTTGTGCCTAGGCAAAGGAGTTGTGCCTGCTCTGAGTTCCCATCTTAGGGGAGCTGGGAGATTATTTTTTCCTGTTTGTTAATTTGTTCTCTCTCCAAGGCTGGAAAAATGGCTCTGGGCTTTTGAGGGGTCCTACTTCTGGCCCAAGGAAAGTGTCAGTTGATGAAACCAGCCCGGGATTGGTGCAGAGTGGGGACGGAGCAGATCAATGGGAGAACAGTTCTTCCCAAACAGGGTGTTTTTTGATCCATGCAGTAGGTTAAACTCATGTGCTTATCTTTTGCTGATTGAGCACCACTTTTCACTGGCTCTGGAGACCTGTGCAGACTCTCTGCCCCTTGGTATCTCCCAAAGTGGGAAACACTTCCTGAACATCACTGCCTGCCTCACCATGCACACCAGCTGATTCAGCCTGCAGGGTGCCAGCACATTCCAGGTCAGGTCTGGCAACTTCTTGCTGCTTCTGAATCATCTCCCCCTCCCCCTGCCACTCAGTCTGATTCCTCAACTTTGCCTTTGATGTTCAAGGCCCCTAGATTGTCATATATAATTGATTCACTTGTTTTTTCAGGTCTTTGTTGTAAAAGGGACCACTGGAAGCTTCTGACTACTCTGCCATCTTGGCCCCACTTCTATGATCACTTTAAAAAAAATTAAAACTTTGTGTATTCCACTATATGGAAGATTAGAAGTTACATTTTAATATAGTTTCAAATGTAGTCTAAGCATCAAATACCAAATTGAGTAACGTTAGTCTTCTAAAGGATGAGTAAGTCTTCAACAAAAAAGTCCTGAACTTATTTTTGTCTACATTAATTTTGCCTGACTCTATCCTATATGAAACATAGTGATAGCATATATATCTGAATAAGAGACAAAGGAGGATCAAAGAAAGTGTATTTTGGGAAGAAGATAAGAAGTTACCAAAGCAACTAGAAATGGACCTTGTTTCAGTCATCTAGTGCTGCTATAACAGAAATACTACAAGTAGATGGCTTTAACAAAGCGAAGTTTATTCTCTCACAGTCCAGTAGACTGCAAGTCCAAATTCAGGGCATCAGATCCAGGGGGAGACTTTCTCTGTCAGCTCTGCAAGAAGGTCCTTGTCATCACTCTTCCCTTATTCTGGGAGCATCTCAGTGCAGGAACCTCAGGTCCAAAGGACATGCTCTGCTCCCGGCGCTGCTTTCTTGGTGGTATGAGGTTCCCATGTCTCTCTGCTCACTTCTCTCTTTTCTATCTCAAAAGAGATTGGCTTAAGACACTATCTAATCTTGTAGACCTCATCAGTATAACTGCCACTAATTCATCTTATTACATCTTAATGATAGAATTTATAACACACAGGGAAATCACATCAGACGATAAAATGGTAGACAGTCATACAATACTGGAAATCATGACCTAGCTAAGTTGACAGACATTTTGGGGGGGCACAATTCAGTCCATGACAGAGCCGAACAGAGTATGGTTTACCTACGGGAGTCCAAATTAGTGCAGATTAATGCAAGAGAAGGTGTCCCTGGGTGGTGCAAAGGGTTAACACTCTTGGCTACTAACCAAAAGATTAGAGGTGCCAGCCCACCCAGAGGTACCTTGGAAGAAAGGCCTGGCTATCTACTTCCAAAAAATCAGCCATTGAAAACTCTATGGAGCACAGCTCTACTCTGTTACACATGGTGTCACCATGAGTAAGTGTCAACTCAACAGCCACTGGTAAAATTCAAGAGAACTGAGTGAAACATAATGACCCTGGCAACTAATAGTTAAGTAAGAATTTAAAAAATATGTATTTTTATTTTTAATCTAATCAAACAGTTATATAACAGGTTAAAGCAGAGAAAACACAAGATGAAATACTCCAATAGAGATGTTAAAAATCATCCTTTGTTTATTATTGTTGTTGTTTGCTGTTGTCAAGTCAGGCCCCAACTCATGGTGACCTCATGCACAACTGAACAAATTGCTGCCCAGTCCTGTGCCATCCCTATGACTGATTTCAGACTGAATCATTGTTGGCTGATTTTTGGAAGTAGATCTTCAGGCCTTTCTAGTCCAGTCTTAGTCTGGAAGCTCTGCTGAGACCTGTTCAGCATAATGGCAACATGCAATTCTCCACTGACAGATGGGTGGTGGCTGTGCATGAGGTGCATTGGCCGGGAGTTGAGCCCAAGTCTCCTGCATGGGAGGAGAGAATTCTACCACTGAACCACAAACGTCTCATTCACCCTTTATAGTGTTTGTTTAATGAGATTATATATATATATGTATATATAGTATATATATAGTTGTTGTTGTTTGTTTAAGTTCTTAACTCAGGACAAGATATAAAGTAAGTGCTGAATACATATTAGCTAGTCCCTGGGTAGTGCAAATGGTTAAGTCCTCAGTTTCTAACCAAAAGGTCTGCAGCTCAAACCCACCCAGCGGCAGCTCAGAAGTCCTGGTGATCTGCTTCAGAAAGGTCACAGCTTTGAAAACCCTATGGAACACAGTTCTACTCTGCACATGGGGTCGTAATGAGTTGAAATCTACTCAATGGTAACTTTTTAAAAAAATTTTTATTCATACTAGTTAAATGATTTTGTTCCTGGTTTTTCCTTATTTAATATCTGACATTTAAAGTGGTATATTTTTATTTATAAATTAATCCTAAAATTATAAATATTAATAAGCACTGATGAAATCAGTTCACATAATTTTCATAATTCTTAGATTTTTCTACATTAACCTATCTTTTTTTTTTTAAGACCACATTAATCACCTGATAACAGACATTAAATGTAAAGATACAGCCTAGAAAGAAAACTAACTTTCTGGAGACTAACCCAAAGCTTTAAGCTATGCCACACATGTAATGACTTGAGTGTTTTTTTTCTCTTTTGAGGAGCTTGCTTCAAAATGGAATAAACACATATGTAGAAGAGATATCATAAGCTCATAGATCACTGACTCCAGTTGGATTATACCTAAACCATTCTCTGAGATGAAAATCATTCTTTCCAAAGATGCACAGAGAAGGAGTCATGATTTGACCCAATGAAAGAGCTTCTGGAGCTCTCCCTCCACCCAATATATGGAAAGTTTTCCTGGATATTTTGTCAATGGAGAGGAGAAACATGGAGATAATTCACGTGGAAAGTTCTTTGATGGTGAACATTCAGTCTCTTTACCTAATGGGGTTTTGCTTTGTTCCCCTCAGGTAATGCCAGAGAATCATGTCAGAAGCACTAGTGCCTTTTGAGAACAACAAGGGATGAGATACCTATTCAACAGCTTCCATGAAGCATCATGGTGAACAGCAGGGCTTCATGATTTTATCGTTGGATTTTACTTAGCTTCTTCATTAACAATGTCAAGAGAGAGTAATCAGTTTGCCAAATTTCTAGATGCTATTCCAAAAAAACAAACAAAACAAAAAACCCAAGGAAGATAGTAAAATAATACCAATGAATTAAACCCAAACCAGTTGCTGTCCAGTCATTCTGACTCATGATGACCCCATGTGTGTCAGAGTAGAGCTGTGTTCCATAAGGTTTTTCAGTGGCTGATTTTTTTGAAGTAGATCCCCAGGCCTTTCTTCTGTGGTACCTCTGGGTAGACCTTGCAATCTTCCCGTTAGCAGCCCAGTACTTTAACCGTATGCATCACCCCGGGACTCCACTAATGGATTAGACAAGTCAAATTATCTGTTGAGAAGTGTAAAAAAATAACACAGTCACCATCTAATGAGTCATCTTCTTTCTTATCAGGAAAAAAAAAAAGAATTCCAAAGCATGTCTAATATATTTGACTTGAAAAACATAAGATAGAATAATAAGAACACTTTGTGATTATCATGCCATGGTTCACAAAAAACAGCTTCATTAGCCGCAATATATGTGGAAGCTCCATAAAATAAACTCTAATAAGTGAGTCAGGAACCACATGCAGATTGTTGGTTGCAGTGACTCATACCAGGCCTCTTAGCAGGTAGATGGTAGGTGTGGATCAACATTCTACAGCTCAGTGCCCAAAACCAACACTGTTTTCTTCCTCCCTCCCTTCTTTCTTCCTTCCTTCCTATCTTTCTTTCTTTTTAACAAGTTATATTAATTGATGCTTAAACTCTTGTGAAATCCATATAGCTAGATGGGGCTGGAGTGCGTGATTTCACAGTACTCATGCAAGGCCTCAGGACTAGAGGACAATCTCTGAAGACACAGTGATTCCCATCTCTGGTCACATGTTAGAATCACTGAGTGAAGTGTTAAAATCTCAAGTTTGAACTTTCAATCAACTGAAACCAACATTTTGTAGGGGAACATGGACGTCAGTATTTCTGGAAAGCTCCCTAGAAAAATCTGTTGCACAGTGAAGTTTAAGCACCACTGCCACAGACAATATCTGTGTTTGGTAAAGGAGTCCATCTATAGTATAGTACAATCAGTTACTGCTACCAGCAGAGGGCCTGCTATGTCTTGCACAAAAACTCAAAGCATGTGAATATTCTGACTTCATGGGCTGGAGGACAGCAGTGGGGCCTCAGCTGCACCCTAATCAGAAAAGCTGCAAAAACCACTCAGCAGAGTGTAATCCTGAGCAGTTGTCTTTTGCAATAATTTCACTGAGAAGCTGTAGATTTTCATTTTTAAAGCCATCTTATCTGGAAATTCAGACAAGGAGTTTTAGGAAAAGCCCATGAAATAAAATTGATGGCTAACTAAGTGCTTTCTGAAGACCAAAAGCAAAGCTAACAAGCTTAGTTGTTTTGTTTCCCTTAACATATCTGTTCATATATTTGTCCTTTTCTAATTAATCTTTAATGTGTGCCTTACCTACTAACAAAATGCTAAAGCAAAGGGGCCCAAAAGGATAATATGTTTATGTATTTATCATTTCTGTCACTCCCATCTGTACAAAGAAGTTGTGCAGGCTGAGAGACACTGGGGCATCAGATGTACCTGTTAGGGGTAACCTTTCCAGGGCCAGCGGGAGGCCACGGGTGAACAAGAACACAGCAGGGCAGTTCTCTTTCAATCTTCAGGTGAGTGAAAAGATGAAGTGTGATAAAATCTGTAAGACTGATTGTTATGTGTTCCAAACTAAGAAACACATGAGGGTTTTCTGTGTTCTTCAGCCATTTCATGCAGTATCCCCTTTATTATTTCTTAAGCTTCATCGATAATTGGTCTGAAATTAACATAGAAAGAAGAGGAAAATTTTTTCATCTTTTTCCTAAAGTACAATGGAAATGCCTAAAAAATCCCGAAATCTCTAAGATTCTATAACTCTACATATAATTATAGCCTATACATACATACGTGTATGTCTAACCTATTTGATATTTTAAATAGAGAACATGTTCATTTTGCAACTCTATATCCAGCTTTTGGAATCCAGCTAGTGGTTAAGAGCTACAGCTGCTAACAAAAAGATCTGCAGTTCGAATCCACCAGCTGCTCCTTGGAAGCCCTATGGGGTAGTTGTACTCTGTCCTATAGGATCGCTATGAGTCAGAATCAACTCGATGGCAACAGGTTATATCCAGCTATGATCAGAATATTTGTAGATTCAGATTTTTGGAGCAATAGTTCCATTGGCTATTTTACAGAATAGCTTTGTTTCATATTTAATTGTCTTTGGGCCTGGTACCTAGGAAAATGAAGCACAGTGTAAGGGAAGTCAGTTACGAGTAAAGACTAAAAATTTTGGGGAGCTGGTGAAGAAGAGGGAGAAAAGAAAAGAGTTTCAGTTGTCTTCTTTTTATGGATTAGCAAAACAAAGCTATAACACTACTCTAAATTAAAATGTATGTTGATACAAAATAAGAGTTCTTTTGCAAAGGAGATTTGCACCCTGTGTAAGTCTAATCTTTAATATAAATTCAAGAGAATCCTGAAATAATGCAGTTCTCTCCTGTGGCTTTATTTTGGGACTCAGATACTTCTTCTTGGAATTGTCCTTAGCACTTGATATGCTCCACCTGAAGGAGAATCTTCGTGATCGCTTTGAGTCTACTGGTAGGAGTGGGTGGAAGGTTGTGCCCGGGGTCATCTGCTTGTACAGCCCATGTGCACAAACTGCATTGAGGCGTTTGCTCTCTCAGTTTAGGGAAATTATCACTTCAGACTAAAACTTTCCCTTCTACATTCTCACCTTAATGAAGATGTCATTGGAAACCAGAAGAATTCTTTTCCTATTTATATTTAAGAAGGACTTTTCTCAATAGAGGAGCCCTGGTGATGCAGTGGTTAAGCACCCAACTGCTGACTGAAAGGTCAGAAGTTCAAACTCACCAGCCCGCTTTGCAGGAGAAAGATGTGACAGTCTGTGCCCAGTCTGGGGCAGTTCTACTTTGTCCTATGGGGTCACTATGAGTTGGAATCAACTCGAAGGCAGTGGGTTTGGTTTTTGGTTTTGGGTTTTCTCTATAAAAGTTAAAGAGGAAATTTGCTCATTCTCTCTCTATAATTCCCAAGTGATTAAAATTTTAAAAGGTAGAATTTCACCTTATCTCTCTTCCACCTGAGTATTGTTATTGTTAGCTTCCATTGGGTCAGCCCCGCACTCTTGGTAACACCATGAACAATGACAAGAAACACTGCCCAGTCCTGCACCATCCTCACAATTTGTTGCAGATCAGATCATTGTTCTCCACAGAGTTTTCATTGGCTGATTATTGAAAGTAGATCGCCAGGCCTTTCTTCCTTGTCCATCTTAGTCTGGAAGCTCTACTGAAACTTGTTCAACATCATAGTAACATGCAAGCATCCAATGACAGATATACGGTGGCTGAGCATAGGGTGTAATAGCTGGCAGTTGAACCTGGGTCTCCTACATGGAAAGTGAGAATTCTACCACTGAACCTAAGGGAACAATTTCATTAATTTGTGTTAGGGAAAGCTAATTTCTTTTTTTTAATTGAAAGTAATTTTCTCATATTCAATTTCATAAACTATTCAGTTTTGCCTGTATTCAATACATGGGGATTAATTTGGTTGAGCTTAATCTTACCTCCTGATCTATACTGCCTGAAAAGACTTTCCAAGTGTCTATGAATGTTTTGTTATTGTTGCTATACTTATTTCTATTATTTGTGGGGTGCAAGATTGGAATCCACCACTCTCTGTCAGTTTGTCATGCTGTGGTGGCTGTGTGTTGCTGTGATGCAGGAAGCTATGTCACCAGTATTTCAAATACCAGCACAGTCATCCATGGTGAACAGGTTTCAGTAGAGCTTCCAAACTAAGTCAGAGTAGGAAGAAAGATCTGGTGACCTACTTCCAAAAATTAGCCAATGAAAACCCTATGGATCACAATAGAATATTGTCCTATACAGTGCTGGAAGATGAGACCCCTAGGTTAGAAGGCACTCAAAATACACTGTGGTAGCAACAATGGACTTGAGCATACCAACGATTATGAAGATGGTTCAGGACAAGGCAGTGTTTCATTCTGTGGTACATGGAGTTGCCATGAGTTGGACCCGACTCAAAGGCAACTAACAACAACAAGTTGTAATGTAAGTAGGAACAGATGAAATCAAAAGATTTTTTTCCCACCAGAATTCGGTCTTATGTTCCAGCCTCCATTTTCTTTAGGAAACTTCCAAACCGCTTAGTTGTGCTGCCTGGCTTGGCTTTGCTGTGGTCGGTAGGATTTCTCTGGAGTCATGTTGAAGGCTGTGACATGCTTCATTACTGTGGTGGGAAGTTGAGTGTAGGTGGTTAATGTTCTCTGCTATTTAGTAATGGGAATAAAGGGAACTTGAATACAGTATGCTATCAGGCATTTTTTCATGGATGACTCAATCCTAAATGATTGTTCTTCAATGTGACAGTTTCAATAATACCAAAATGTTGTAGTAACATAACAACTAACCCAAATTGATGTTACAGTTAGATCATCCATGCTTATTTTGGGTGTCTTTGGTGTATAGGATTGTATCCAGCACTATAGGGTACAGATGAGGAGGTGGAGACCATGAACAGTCCTCAATAAGCATTTGTTGAGGGTTTCTCCATGACAGACACTTTGCTGAGCATGAGTGATTTGCCATGAAGAAGTACGATACTTTCTTTCAATAAATATGTAGTCTACAATGACATCAAATGCATAAAAAATAAATGCCATGCCATGCAATATGTCGTTGTTGTTGTTAGGTGCTGTCGAGTCAGTTCCTACTCACAGCAACCCTATGTACAACAGAAGGAAACACTGCCCAGTCCTGCACCATCCTCACAACTTTTGTTATGCTTGAGCCCATTGTTGCAGCCACTGGGTCAATACATCTTGTTGACAGTCTTCCTCTTTTTAGCTGACCCTCTACTTTACCAAGCATGATGTCCTTCTTCAGGGATTTATTCCTCCTGATGATAACATGTCCAAAGTACATGAGATGTAGTCTCACCATCCTCGCTTCTAAGGAGCATTCTGTCTGTACTTCCTCCAAGACAGATTTGTTCATTCGTCTGGCAGTCCATAGTATATTCAATATTCTTCACCAACACCATAATTCAAAGGCATCAATTCTTCTTTGGTCTTCTTATTCATTGTCCAGCATTCAAGTACATACGAGGTGATTGAAAACACCATGGCCTGGGTCAGGCACACCTTAATCTTCAAGGTGACATCTTTGCTTTTTAACACTTTAAAGAGGTCATTTGCAGCAGCTTTGCCCAATGCAATGTCAGATGTAATCACTAGAAATAGAATTCAGGGTACAGTGCAAGCATAAAAAAGAATGACAGAAGCTTGCTTTAAGTCTACAAATCTTGTTAAGAATTAATAAATAGTACGTATCACCAGGAATTCAAATGCAACATACAGCTCAGTACAAACAACATCAAACAAATAAGAGCTAACAATCATTGTGGCAGGCACTGTGCTGGGTAACTTCTATGCATTATCTAAGTTCATTCACACAAACCAGAAAAGGTAGATAATATTGTTATTCTTCTTTTATATGCAAGGGAGTGAAAATGGTTATATGTGAAGTGATGAAAATTCTTAAGTGTTCAACTATTAGCTGAAAGGTTGACAGTTTGAATCTACTCAGAAATGCCTCAAAAGAAAAGCCTGACGATCTGCTTCTGAAAACTCACAGTCTTGAAAACCCTGTGGAGCAGTTCACTGACATACATGGGGTCGCCATGAGTCAAAATTGACTTGAAGGCAACTTTTTTTTTTTAATGTGAGGAAATAAACACTTATTAAGGTGAAATATCTTGCTCCAGATCCCACCCATTGCCACTGAGTCTATTCCTATTCATAGCAACCCTGTAAGACAGAGTAGAGTTGCCCCATAGGGTTTCCAAGGCTGTGATCTTTACGGAAGCAGACTGCCACATCTTTCTCCCAAGGAGCAGCTGGTGGGCTTGCACCACTGACCTTTCAGTTAGCAGTCAAGCGCTTAAGTGCTACTCAAAGTGGTCCACAAACAGTGCCTATCCGTGAACTGTTTGACACTGAGCTGTGATGAGTTAGTGTTCAGAAACTACAATAATTTTACTAGGTAATTTTATGTCTGTTGAATCTAATAATAAAAAAAGATATATAGGTTTGCACTTTGTGTGTCTTTGTTTTTTATATTTCATTTTCGTAATACTTAAGTTTTATTATAGTTTACCAGAATATAAGTTTTTGATAGGTTGGAAATTTAAAAACAGCTTCCTAATACAAGCTGATGACCCAGGCTTTTTAAAACTATCTGGTGCTCTCCTAACTTAAATCATTCCCTTTGCTTAAGCCTTCCTCCTTGTCTGGCTACCAGGAGTTTTTCCTACTTGTTAGTCTCTGTTTATATAGCCAAAAGGCACTAACTCACTGCCACCATTTCAGGTCCACTTTCTCCCATGTTAACTCCTCGCGCTTGCTTTTCACCTGTCTTTGCACTCAGGTTACATCATCAACACCCTCTTGAACCAGTGAAACAATCCTTAGTCTTCTTCAGTCTCCAGAATATTCTACCCTTTGGTTTCTCTTTCTTAGTGTTACTCTCCATTTTCTTTCTTTTTTGGTTTCTTTTTCCTCTTCACTTATTAGGTTTTTCCATCTTCTTCATTCCCATAAATTGCATAGGCTCAAGTGTAATATCTGAACTGCTAATGACTTCCAAATTTGTATCTCTATCTTTACTATCTCAGTCAAGACATTCCACCTGCAACTCTCAAAATCTTGTCAAAATTGAACTCTCTGAAACTGAGCTTGACTCTTATCCCCAATACTGGCCGTCTTAGCCACTGTGGCAGAGAAAGGCTAGTTGTTCACCAAACAATTTCCTTTGCCTTTTGGCCGCTCAGGTAGACTACAGTTAACAGCCTACTTTGCAGGTCTTAGATGTGACATATGACTAAGCTGTAGACAGGATAATGGGATATATGCAAAAATGATACAGGTCTTCCCATAAGACCTCCCACGTGATCTGCTGCTCTTGGTCTTCCTTCCTCTGTTGGATGCAGGCTGAGGGTGATCTTGGAAGACACATGCTGAAGATAGCAGAGGCTTTGTCAGCCTGGGTCCCTGAATGGCTGCATGGAACAGGGAACCACCCCTCTCCCCACACATTCCTAGTGGACTTTATTTCATTAGCATTTATTAAAACGTTTTGATGATTCACGTACTTATGGTATCCCAATCACTTTTTATGCCTCTGGAGTTCTTTTGGGAGTATACTTTTCCTGCTGGAAGTATTTACTGCCCTTCAGTGGTGATTTGCATAATGGCAAAAGGCAAAGGAAATGTTAGTTGAAGCAAAATACCTGGATTATGAGGCTTGCAATTAAGGTAGTGAAACCAGGAAGTGTAATCCATAAAAATTTTGTCTCTTTTGGCTTCTGTACCCTTAGACAAGCCTTGTAAGCATATTTATGGTTTCCTGTGTGATAGTTTGGGAGCTCTGGTGGGCTTAGTTTTATTTTTGTGTGTGTCAAATTTGGAAAACCAGAGGTTCCCCATGTAACCTAATGGAAGGTTCCCCACCTTATTTTCAGCAACAAAGGTTCATTGGGACACCCTGTTACCCACCAATCAGCAGGCTTGAGAATGCAAAAATTCAGTGGTAACCATGTATTCCCATATAGTATTTCTCAAAATCCATATTACTAACCATAAATTTGTAGCCCTGGTGGTGCAGTGGTCAAGAGCTATAGTTGCTAACCAAAAGGTCAGCAGTTCTAATCCACCAGCTGCTCCTTGGAAATCTTATGGGGCAGTTCTACTTTGTCCTATAGGGTTGCTATGAGTCAGAACTGACTCGACAGCAACAAGTTTAACCAAAAATTAAAACACACTGTATGACTCAGCATATGTCCATCAATGAAAACACATAGTATCAGAAAAAAAAAATAAAAGCAGAAAATAATAGTATCACCAAAGAGTTTAATGTAAAAACTTTTATTTTGTTATACATTTGAGATTTGGAGATTTATCAGTCATAACAGCTAGCATTACCTTAATTCATACGAGCACCTCATCCATTTATTCATTGGATCATGTTTTTCCTGATTGCCAGCTCCAAAGCTCAAAATGTGTACTCTTATGTGCCTTCTCCAAATTGCCTAACCCTTATCTAGGCTTTCAATGGATTGATTTCCCAAAACAAAGTTGTTCGTTTCCAGCTGCTATCATTCAAGTCTATCTCTCTTCACCTCATTTTTTTTTTTTTTTTCTACTCAACATCTATTTATTCCATTTTCATTTTAGCTCAGGGCTTGTGTTGAGGTTACAAAAATGAGAAATGAAGACATGGTTTCTATCTGGAGGCTGCTGAGCACACAACAGGATTCTAACTAAACATCCTATTCTGGACCATGCAAGCCACTGCACACGTTTTTCCAAATAAATCTTCCCCAAATATTTTATTGTGCATGTTCCTGTTATTGACTAGATAAATGCAAATCTCCCAGCCTAATGTGAAACCTTTTCTCTTTTCTGTTAGTGATACTTTTGCTCCCGCTCTCCATCACAATACTCTTATCTTTTCCTGTCTCTCTTCTTTCTATTCCCAACTCATCACATTTATTCCCAAATTCAAGCATTGATGTTGTACGTCACTTCTGCCCCCTTTTCACTTTCTTTCCCTTCCTTGTTCAGGTTTCCAATGTTTTTACGTCTCCATTTATGAACACCTGCTCTCAAAAAATACTGGGAAACTTATTCACATTCAAATGTTCTCCTCATCATAGCAAAAGGTACTATTTCTCCCAGAAAATTTTCATTTTTTTCATTGAGAACAAAGGTCTAAATCTTATTTTTAAGTTTTATTGAAGTGGCTTAATATAATTGTGCCCACGGATTTTAGAAGCTAAAAGAATATTTTCCAGCTTCCTAGAGCCAGACCATCAGGTTCTACTAAGCTGGGGATCAAGTACTGTTTTGGGCATTGGAGAACAGGGGGAGGAACAAAGCTCCAGAAAACTTCTGGAAGATTCAATGTTATTTCTGGAACTAACTGAAATCATCAAATATTTCAACTAATTTTTACTTCAGGGGAAAATAGCTATGAACAAAGATAAGACACTTAAAGAAACCACCAGTTTAAGTTCTTGAAACTAAACCTTCTTGTGATTTTTCTTATGATTAAGGTGAATGGATCTGGTGTTTCTCGAAATCCTAAAGATCAAAATGGGACATTCTGTATGCTCCCTACAAGTATTCAGGGTCAACTCTGCATGACTAGGGGGGAGCAAGAGTGTCAGTCCCTGGAGAACTGTTGGGCACAGACACATTGCTCCCACTATGTTTTTCCTTCTTGTCTCTTGATGGATGGACTTAATATATGCCTTTGTGCACTGCTCATTGCTTAAGGTCAGAGGCTGCTAACCCATTGCCATCAAGTCATTCAACTCATGGTGACTCGATGTGTTACAGAGTAGAACTGCTCCATAGACTTTTCTTGACTGCAATCTTTGCTGAAGCAGTTTGCCAGGCCTTTCTTTCACAGCATGATGGGATGGGTCTGAACCTTTATGTTAGCACCCAATTCCAAACCACTTGTGCCATCCAGGGACCTTCAGGGGGCTGCTAGTTAGGGTATAAAAAGTGTAATACTGTAACCTGAGGCTCAAAGTCAGTTTCAGGACTGCATTTGTACTGTGAAATTCATGTTTCTTTGTTACATTTTGGGGGAAAAAGACAAAAACACCATAGGAATCAGTGTGTCATCTTATGCTTTGAGGGTTGTCTTACTAGACAACCTACCTGTTTCAGGTTCTGGAGAAAGTTGTCAAGAAAGAAAGATGCTTGTAATTAATACACCAACAGGGAATCTCTCTAAGCTGACACATCATCCTGTCATGTCCTAATGCAATATTCTCCTGGTATCAGCCAGAAGCAAACAAAGAAGGAGTCGAGATCCCTTAACTGCAATGCCAGTTCTTACACTCTGAGGACTTCTTTCAACTTAGATCTAAAATCCTCTAAGGTCTTCTGTCTGGCAACTGCATTCTTTTAGCATACTGTTAAGAAAGTAGACCAAATAACATAGAATATTCTGTCCCAGGCACCTCAGTACTTGAATACTGACTCTATTACCTACTAATTGTTTGACTGGATGAGTTACTTAAACATCCTGAAGTTTAATGATCTCATTTGATCAATGGGGACAATGCAAGTTGCCCTAGAGAGTTTTGTGAGGATTAAGCAATTAGCATATGTAAAGTACAGGATTTATTAGAAAATATTAGTTTCCTTTTCCTATATATGGAGGAAAAGGAAACTATCCAGTGACCTAGATCCCGGAGTGGTGCAAACAGTGCATCATTCGAATATTAACCAAAAGGTTGGCAGTTCTAATCTACCCAGAGGCACATCAAAAGAAAGGCTTGATGATCTACTTTCAAAAGGTCACAGCCTTGGAAACTCTATAGAGCACAGTTATACTGTGAAACACATGGGGCCACCATGAGTCCAAATTGACTTGATGGCAACTGCTGGTGATAGTTTCCTATATATAAGACTATTTATGCATATTTAACCTTAGCATCAAATCAACACTTGCAGCAAGCAAATATATATATTTTTGACTACATGGAGTTAAGAGCAATGGTAGTTATCGCCTTTGTAAGTAGACCAGTGGTTCTGTGGTGTTACCCTATAAACCACTAAGAGCAGGGTTTGCGAGCCTTTGTAACCATAGAGGGCAGAGTGTAGACTCCACAGGCAGGGCACGGTAATAGTTTTATATTCCTGTTGCAAAAATCCCTATAAAAATTAGTGGCTTAAAACAACACACATTTATTATCTCATAGTTTCTGTAGGTCAGGAATCTGTGCACAGGTTACCTGGATCCTCTGCTCAGGGTCTCACAAGGCTGCCTCATTGTGCTGCATTCATAGTGGCCCAGATCCTGTGACACATCTTCAGAAAGTATCTTCGAACAGTTATCTAGCTCTGATTTTCAAACCAAATTTATGCTGATTACTGATAAACATTTAATCTGAAATGGCAATGATATTCTCAGTATTTGTCCATCAGTGGCTATAAAATGCTGGGAACAATGGACTGGCCAATTTGAGATGCAACCATCTGTCTTAGGGTTCTTTAGAGAAATTTTAAAAAAGTAAGAAATTTTATATATATATATATAAATATATAAAAGAGAGAGAGAGAGAATTTATTTATTTTAGGGAATTGGCTCACATGATTGTGGGGACTGGCAACTCCAGAATCTGTAGGTCAAGTGACAGGCCGGAGATTCCTGCAGTCATGTTTCCCAAAATCCGTAGACCAGGTGATGGCGAGAAGAGACGATTGAAGAGTTCTGGCAAGATGTCTTTTTATCACCTGGAGGAAGAATAAAATATACCCTAGGGAAAACTCCCTTTTTGTTCTCAAGGCCTTCAACTGATTGGTTGAGATTCACCCACATTATGCAGAGTAATCTACTTTATTAAGGCCGACTGATTTAATCTCACGTAACTACTTCATAATTGCAGCTAGCCTAGAGTTTTGCCAAGCAACTGGGCACCATAGACTAGCCAAATGGACACATAAAATTAACCATCACACCATCCAAAACAAAATATTCATTTTGAGCAAGGTTTAAGGGGCATAGCTAGAGGAGGAAAACCTGTATGGCATGTATGTTCTTATGTACTCACTGTATATTATTTTGTGTAAAGATCCTAATACTGCTGAGACTTTGGTTTTATTTAAGATGAGGAAACTGAAGCTTAAAGAGAATAAGTGACTCATTCAAGGCCATACAGCTAGTCCACGTCAGAGATGGAATTTGAACACATACCTGCCTTCCTTAGCCCATGTTTTTTTTTCCAGCGTAGCATTCTACTTTTCCTATTAAAAGTTGATCAGCTGCACAAACAAGAATTTTCTTCGTGTGTTCTCTGTCCTATGGTCATCGATTATTCTTTGAGGTGTTTTTCAACCCTTCATGAGCATGCTTGATGCACACAAGAACCAGAACACAGACAGGCAGAACCCCAGTCTCTTGAGAGGACACAGAAGATCTTTTTCCTGACTTATGTAAGTAATCAGCTTTGGTTATGGAGATGAGACTGGGCTGCCTTCTTCAGACTTAAGATTTATAGAAGATGTAATTTAGCTACAAGTATCATTGATTAAAAGTCAATTTGTCCCATTGTATGATTCCAGTTATATGAAATATCGAGGATAGGCGAGTGTATACAGACCAAAGTTTGTTAGTAGTTACCAGGGGCATGTGGGAGCGAGGGGAAAAGGGGAACTCACTGCTTAGAAGACACTGTTAAGGGTGATAGGAAAATTTGGAATAGGTGATGGTAATGGTTGAACAACATGGTAAACGTAACTAATGTCACTGTGAATTGACAATAAAAAAAAAGTTAATTTGTCTTTTTGAACTTCTAAACAGAGTTTGACCCAATGACTCCCATAACCAGGATGTACACAGAACAATTCTTTTTTTATTTGCTTAAAATTGACCCCCTTGTATGTACTCAAGTCCTGCTTTACTTCCATGTTATTATGCAATAGAAGATGGCTTAGTGGGGACTTTCCCAGTTTTAGGTGTCTAATGCACAAATGGTATAGTGATAAAAAAACAAAACAAAACAAAAACCTTGTTTAGTAATTAAGACATGGTATGTAATATGGAATTTAGTAAAGAAATAACTGAATTTTAAAACCCAATAAGATTTTTAGGGAAAATTATTCCCCAAAAGTAAGAAACTCTTAACGAATACACCTTCAAAGAAAGAGCGAATTAGAAAAAAAAATTTGCTCAGTGTCACAAGGAGGTGGAAAAAATTCATCACTGTATTTTCTTAGGCTCTAACTATATGGTTAAGGACCCCTGGTAGCACAGTGGTTAAGTGCTCGGCTACTAACTGAAAGGTCGGCGGTTCAAACCCACCAGCCGCTCCTGAGAAGAAGGATGTGGCAGTCTGCTTCTGTAAAGATTAAAAAACAAAACAAAACAAAACAAAACCCAGACAAAACAAAAACCAAACCCGTTGTCGACGAGTGATTCTGACTCGTAGCGATCCTACAGGACAGAGTAGAACCGCCCCATAGGGTTTCCAAGGAGTGCCTGGTGGATTCAAACTGCTGACTTTTTGGTTAGCAGCCATAGATCTTAATCACCACGCTACCAGAGTTTCCCCTGGAAACCCCCGGGGGCAATTCTATTCCGTCACATGTGGTAGCTTTGAGTTGGAATCCACTCCAGGGCAATGTATTTGTGTTTGGTTTTTTGAACTATGTGATCGGAGGAGCAGAGGGAGGAAGGGCACCTCCTCTCCCTATCTTTAGAATTTAAAACAGTTGGCTTGCTTCTCCTCAAGTTTGAGGCTTGAATTTACAGTGGGTTGCGGATCCAGGAACACTCAAGACAAGAAATTAATGTAAAAATTTACTTTAGGCTAGTGATATGCTCAGACTTATAAGCAAAACTTATACCTCTGGGGGGAGGGGGAGAAAATGATTTCACAATACCAACCATAGAGGATTCTCTCAGAATTTTCATATTTCAGAATTTTTATATCTCGATTTATAAAATATGTAACAAATGAAGCAACGATTCACCATCAATAAGAGCAGCATTAGAATTTCAAGAAGTTAAAAACTTAGAATGACAATCTGAAGCAAAGCATAAAGTAAGCATGTTTAAAATTATTAATGATGTAACTGAAGGATTCGGTATCTTAAGAAAAGATTAAGATACTCTGAATAACAAATAGAACTTTTTAAAAAAATGTAATTTACAGAAATTAAAAATATAATCTTTGAAATTAAAAAAATGAGTGACTAAAGTAAATTAGATATAGGTGAAATAATAAATGTAAAAGATAAATATGAGGAAACTCTTCATCATTTAGTATAAAGAGATAAATGAAAACTATAAAAGAGGAGTTAAGAGATGTGGAGGATAGAATGAGAACTAAAATACATCAGAGATGCTAAAGAAGAGAATAGAGAGAATGGAGAAGTGATGTTCAAAGAGATGATGACTAAGAATCTTCTATAATCCTCAGATTCATGAAGTGAAATATAAAGTGCATTCTGGGCAGAATAAATAAAAAATAAAAGTACAGTCAGAACCCGAACCAAAACCAAACCCGTTGCCGTTGAGTCAATTATGACTCCTAGCAACCCTATAGGACAGAGTAGAACTGTCCCATAGGGTTTCCAAGGAGCAGCTGGTGGATTCCAACTGCTGACCTTTCAGTTAGCAGTCAAGCTCTTAACCGCTGTGCCACCAAGGGGTGTAATTTCAAAATATCAGTGGCAAAAATATCATGGTGGAGGTCCTCAAAGAGAAATGACAAAATATCTACCAAGCTGTAATCACCAGATTTACAACAATCTTCTCATCAACAATAACAGAGGTCAGAAGACAATGGCATAATGCTGTTAAATTTCAGAGGGAAACTACAGGTAAACTAAAAGTTTAATGACATTACACTAAAATAATTGATTCAAAATTTTGGCTTTCTAATTGACTTCTTGAAAATTAGACATTCCATGAAACCTGAATCTCTTCTGACATGCTGGTGTGAAAGCACTGGCTGGTATTGAAATGAACTCTACACAGCTTACCTTCCTTCACTAAGGAGAGTTCTTATCTCTACCTAGTACCAGTTTGAGGAAGGTGACAACATGGGAGAGGAACAAGGCTAAACCAAGACTCAGAACATATCATCTCTAGTCCCTGAAGCTTGGTCCTTTGTGCAAATCTTTCAGCTTCTCTGATAACATTTTCCTCATCTATAGAATAAGGCACTGAAGGGTAGTGATATAAGATAAAACACAAGCTTTGGCATCAGACAGGTATACATGTAAAGCTTGACTCTACCTCTAACTTGCTGCCAAGTCCGGTGAGCTCAATAAATATTTGTTGAAGAAAGTTACGTAGTCCAGTTGAGCCTCAGGTAATAGTCTGAAATATGGGGTTGGCAGTGCCTGGCTCAAACGGTTGTGGGCGATTCACTGTTATATTTCCTGTAAGTTGGTTTGTATTCTGCTCAGCACAGAGTAAGCAGGCAATGATAGGTGGTGCTCTTAGTGTCTCTAAGGCTCTTGTAGTTCTAACGTTCTGAGAATTGATTTCGATAAGAGGAAAACAATTTGGGGAGAATGTAGGAATTAAGTATTTCATATTGCAGTTTCATGGATCTTTCCTTAACAAATATATTGAAGTCAACTTAAACTCATTATGTTAAACATGAAAACGGAAAATTTATTTTCTTTCTTCAGTACAGTGGATGCAAAGGCTGACCCCTTGTGGCAGAGAGTAATGATTACAGACGATAATCTTACTGGGACGCAGCTTGAAACCTTTGCTGGGGGTGGTCTGTGAGCAGGAAGTTGCACCCTGAACACATTTCTGTTTGTTGGTTGCTTTGAAGCATCTGATTTCAGGAAGTTGCTACTTTTTCTCAGTATCAGCAGCTGCAGCCCACCTGTATTTTAAACGTACTCTATGAAAAATTAAAAACAATGCTATTACATGATAAGTTTCCAATCAAAGTTAGTTTCCTCTCATCTTTTCTTTCTGAAGCTATGAGCTAAAAGTTTGAGAGCTTTCATAGCCTATTATTCTACTTAAAACTGCTGTGTGAAAATGCAACATGCCTGCTTATTAATTTAATTCAATTTTTATTGTTGTTATTGTTAAAAGAAATCCAAACATTTGGCCAAAATTAAAATAGAAAATTATTTCATAACATAGTAATGTTACAAATTAACATTAACATAGTAATGTTACATTGTAAAAACATAGCAGGTATAAAAATGAAGGGAAGGAATTACTTAATTCATGGCTCAAACGGTGCAGCAGAGGTTTCCTCATCATCTTCTTAGTATGCTTCACACTAGGCAGGGAAGGATCCCATAGCATGGTGGAGTTACTGGCTGCAGGTCAGGTTCTGCAGATTCAGGTGTCGAGGTGGGTTCGGAGTGCAAGATGTTTGCTCCAGATCAACACCTCTGAAAGGAGGAGGGCAGGATTGGGCAGAGGGAGCAGACTCACCACAGATGTGGGACCAAGAAAGCCTGGCCAACCCAACCGAGAGCCCTGGAAATTGCACTGCCCGTGAGTGTCCACTTTGGGTGGAGTTGCCTGGACCTGTATGCCCTGCCTGGCTCAACACCAGATGTGTGCTACACCAGCCTGGGCAAAACCTGGGTGTGTGTGGGGGCGCTCTCTGCAGCTGAAGCAAGTCTTTTCTTGAAGGCAAATCTGGAGGGGCAGGTCTTCGTGTCTACCGTAGCATCACTGACTAAGGTGGGGGACAAATAACCCCAGTCTATTCCCACCTTTAATGGACAATAATCTTGCAGATCCACAATTGTAGCCTAATCACTGCTCTCATTGCTTGTTCTGGTAAGTCCTTCTGCCTCTACTATCTCTGTCTCCCACAAATTATCAAGAGTAGTGCTATTCTTTCCTACACAGTTTCCTCTCCTGCTAGAGCCCTGGCTAAGCTTGCCCTTCTCCAAGAAGCAAAACTAGTCTGTTTCACCAATTTGTATATAAAACCATTAGGCCTGGGATTTTTTAAAACTTGTTTAACATATATACATTCTTATGTTCTATCTTCTTAACTAAATTATAAGTAAAAAAAAAACAAAAAAAAAAAAACAAAAAAATAAACAACAACCAAAAAACCAAAACAATGGAGTCAATTTTGATTCGTGGAGATCCCATGTGCTCCATAGGGTTTTCAATGGCTGATTTTTTGGAAAAAGATCACCAGGCTTTTCTTCTGAGGTGCCTCTGGGTGAACTGAAAACCTCCAACCTTTTGGTTAACAGCCGAGTGTGTTAACCATTTGTGCCACAAGGAATTGCAAAAAAGATTTCATCTTGTACTTCAATGCTATTCACTTGTTAATGGTTGCCTGTAGGAGAACAGTGTTAGGATTTTGAGTCTGAATCTAAACTCAAGTAGAGCCATCACTGATGACTTTTGTGGGCACACCAGGGAGAGAGGTGGCACCCATGTCAATGTTTGACTTCTAAACCTGTTCTCAGCTCTCCTCTAGCAGTTAATATGGTACCATACGAAAAAGACACCTAACATTACTTATTGAAAGTAGAAATGAATTACTGCAAGTCTCTCAGAGGAGTTTACTTGTTGTGGAGTACAAACCCCTTGTAGAGAAGTTTCTGCAATATCTACTCAGAGATGAAACTGCTGGATCATATAGTAATGAGTATTGTTTTATTAAATATTACCATCTACATGTTGTTGTGTCTGTTGAGTTAATTTCAACTCATAGAGACCCTATAGGACAGAACACAACTGCCCCATAAGGTTTCCTAGGCGGAAATCTTCACGGGAGCAGATTGCCAGGTCTTTTTTCCCATAGAGTGGCTGGTGGGTTCCAACTGCTGACCTTTCAGTTACCAGCTGAGCACTTAACCACTGCATCATGAGGACTACTTGCTCTCCATGAGGATTCTATAGCTCCCACAGCCCTAACACCTGGCATTATCCAGTTGTAACTCTTGCATTGGAACAAGCAAGACTCATGGAATGAAATCAAAAAACAGCTTTAGTGTTGCTGCCCTGCCCCCACAACTATCCTTTCAAATACTGTGTACCTCTTTCCCTGTCCCTACAAGGGAAGTCCAGTAGATCTCATAACTCTTCTGTACCTTTAGGTAATAACAATATCCCTTAAAGCCATAAAATACAGTTTTAATTAAGTAACTAAATGCCCAGCCCACGCGAGACTCAAATCTTCAGTCTTGATTTAAAATTGAGTCTTCCCCTTCTCCCGCAGCCTTCGGAAAGCCTGTGTTCAGAGAAGGGGTCCTATGATCAGCTTCTGCTCTCATTTCCCATGTTGTGCCTCCGTGCCCCCTTCATACCCGGCCACTCCAGGGGTAGAGCAAGTAAAGGGAGAAGAGGTAAGGGAAACAGGAGAGCTGGACCTACTTATTCAGCTGAGGCCATCTAGCAGCTGAACTCTCTGGACTTGAGAAGCATTTTTTAAAAAATTCTTCTTGTTTTATTCAGATATAATTGATACACCATAAAATTTACCGTTTTAAAGTGTACAATTGAGTGGATTTTAGTGTATTCACAAGGTTGTGCAGCCATCATCACAATCTAATTCCAGCATATCTTAATCACTCCAGAAAGAAACCTCATACTGTTAGTCACTCCTTATTAGCCCCTCCCCCATTCTCTGACATCACAAATCTACTTTCTGTCCCTATAGATTTGTTGATTCTGGACATTTAATCTAAACGAAATCATACAATGTGTGGTCTTTTGTATCTGTCTTCTTTTATTAACATAATGTTTTCAAGGTTCATCTATGTCATAGGCGTGTAGCAGAACTTGATTCCTTTTTATGGCTAAATAATATTCCATTTGAAGATATACCACATATTGATTGTTGGGTTATATGGTAACTCTAAAAGTTGGGCATAAGGGTTGTATCCTTTCACCATACATATTCAATTTGTATGCTGAGCAAATAATTTGAGAAGCTGGACTATATGATGAAGAACATGGTATCAGGATTGGAGGAAGACTCACTAACAACCTGCAATATGCAGAAGACACAACCTTGCTTGTTGAAAGTGGAGGAAACTTGAAGCACTTAGGAATGAACATCAAAGACTACAGCCTTCAGTATGGAATACACCTCAACATAAAGGAAACAAAAATCCTCACAACCGGACCAGTAAACATTTTACTTGGATCCACAATCAATGCCCAAGGAAGCAGCAGTAGTAAAATCAAACGACACATTGCATTAGGCAAATCTGCTGCAAAAGACCTGTTTAAAATGTTTAAAAAGCAAAGATGTCACTTTAAGGACTAAGGTGCACCTGACCCAAGCCATGGTGTTTTCAATCACCTTATATGCATGCAAAAGCTGGACAATGAATAAGGAAGACCAAAGAAGAATTGATGCCTTTGAATTATGGTGTTGATGAAGAATGTTGAATATACCAAGGACTGCCAGAAGAACGAACAAATCTGTCTTGGGAGAAGTACAACCAGAACGCTCCTTAGAAGCAAGGATGATGAGACTTCATCTCACATACTTTGGACATGTTATCAGGAGGGACCAGTCCCTAGAGAAGGACATCATTCTTAGTAAAGTAGACTGTCATCGAAAAAGACGAAGACCTTCAATGAGATTGATTGAAACACTGGCTGCAACAATGGGCTCAAGCATAACAACAATTGTAAGGATGGTGCAGGAACAGGCAGTGTTTTGTTCTGTTGTAAATGGGGTACTGCCATACTGTTTTAAACAGCAATGCACCATTTTATACTCCCACCAGAAATGGAAGAGGGTTATATTTCTCCACATAATGGCCAATCACACTTGTTATTTTCTGTTTTATTTATTTATTTAATTTATTTATAATCATCCTAGTGACTATGAGCTGGTATCTCATTTTGGTTTTGATTTGTATTTCCCTAATGATTAATGATGTTGAGCATCTTTTCATGTTCTTACTGATCTTTTGTATATCTCTTTTGGTGAAATGTCTGTTCTAGTCCTTTGTCCATTTCTAAATATTTGGTTGCCTTTTTATCTTTTTTTTTCTCCTATTGTGCTTCAGGTGAAGGCTTAAGGAACAAAGAGTTTCTCATGAAACAGTAGTACACATGTTGTTTTATGACATTGGTTAACAACCCTACAACATATTAACCCTCTAACTTCTCAACCTTTTTTTTTTTGGTGAAAATACACACAGCCAAAGATACACCATTTCAAAAATTTCTACATGCACAGTTCAGTGACATTGACTACACTCTTCCAATTGT
>NW_004443954.1:22252991-22290607 GCF_000243295.1 Trichechus manatus latirostris | reverse complement strand
GGATCTTTGCTGTGGAGGGACAGTGTGGTGCTTCTGCCTAGAGTGCCATTTTTGTCTTTTTATTTTTGAGTTTTGTGTTTTCTATATATTCTGAATACCAGACAATACAGTCATGTTTGAACATTATGTAAATTACAGAAAAGTACAAAGAAGAAAAATAATCCTTAATTACTCCTTAATAAGTTGGTGTATTTTCTTTCAGTACCTTTTCCAAGTATTAGCTATATGTGTCTCTGTTTCTTGGACTGCCGTACAAAATACCACAATATGAGTGGCTTCAAAGAACAGAAATTTATTTTCTCACAATTCTGCAGGCTAGAAGTCAGAACCCAGGGCATTTGCTGGGCCATGTTCTCTCTCTGTCCACACTATGGAAAGATTTTTCCTTGTCTTTCCCAGCTTCTGGTTGTGTTGCTGTTAGGTGCTGTCAAGTCAGTTCCGACTCATAGCAACCCTGTGTACAATAGAACGAAACACTGCTCAGGCCTGTGCCAGCCTCACAATTGTTGTTATGTCTGAGCCTATTGTTGCAGCTACTGTGTCAATCCATCTCGTTGAGGGTCTTCCTCTTTTTTGATGACCCTTTACCAAGCATGATGTCCTTCTCCAGGGACTAGTCCCTGCTGATAACATGTCCAGAGTATGTGAGACGAAGTCTTGCTATCCTTGCTTCTAAGGAGCATTCTGGCTATACTTCTCCCAAGATAGATTTGTTTGTTCTTCTGGCAGTTCATGGTATACTCAATATTCTTTGCCAACACCACAATTCAAATGCTTCAATTCTTCTTTGGTCTTCCTTTATTCATTGTCCAGCTTTTGCTTGCGTATGAGCCGATTGAAAATACCATGGCATGGGTCGGGCACACCTTAGTCCTCAAAATGACAACTTTGCTTTTTAAACATTTTGAAGAGATCTTTTGCAGCAGATTTGCCCAATGCAGTAAATATATCATTTGATTTCTTGACTGCTTCTTCCATGGGTGTTGATTGTGGATCCAATTAAAATGAGATCCTTGACCACTTCAATATTTTCTCCATTTATCATGATGTTGCTTATTGGTCCAGTTGTGAGGATTTTTGTTTTATTTATATTGAGTTGTAATCCATAATGAAGGGCAGTTGCCTTTGATCTTCATTGGTAAGTGCTTCAAGTTCTTTTCACTTTCAGCAAGCAAGGTTGTGTCATCTGCATACTGCATGTTTTTAATGAGTCTTCCTCCAATCCTGATGCCATGTTCTTCTTACTATTGCCCAGCTTCTCGGATTATTTACTCAGCATACACATTGGATAAGCATAGTGAAAGGATACGACCCTGATGCCCAGCTTTTCTTATTTTAAACCACTCAGTATCCCATTGTTCTGTTTGAACAACTTCTGGTAGCCCTGGGAATTTATTGGCATTGCTTGGCTTATAGACACAGACTTTCCCCTCTGTGTGACTCTATTCTTGTGTTTGTTTTCCCCTTTTATAAGACACCACTCGGAAAGAATTAGGAGCAGGACCTACCCTACTCTAGTATGACTTAAGTGATAATATCTTCAAAGAAAGATCCTATTTCCCCAAATAAAGTTACATTCACAGGTACAGGGTTAGGAATTCAACATTTTTTGGAAGAGGGGGAAACAATTTCATCCATAACACTCTGCCATCTGCCTCCCCTAAATTTGTGTCATCCCAATATGCAAAATGCATTCACCCTATCCTTCATCCCCCAAAGTCTTAACCCATTCTAGCATCCACTCTAAGTCCAAAATATTATCTTCTTAATAATCCAAATCAGGTATGGGTGAAACTCTGGGTATGGTACATCCTGGGGAAAAATTCTTCTTCACCTGTGCACTCATGAATACAAAGATACAAGTCATTTGCTTCTAGAGTACAATGATGGAACAGGCATAAGATAGACGTTCCATTCCAATAGGGAGAAATTGTAGGGGAAGTATTGCTATGGGTACCAAGAAATTCCAAAACCCATCAGGGCAAATTTCATTAGATCTCAAGTCTTGAAAATAATCCTCTGTTCTTCAGACCCATAGTGGTAACCCCACCCTTTGGATTCTGGGTGGTGGCCCTTTGGCCCTGAGCCTTAGCTCTGCTTTCCTGGACTATCAGAATGTCAGCCCCACTTCCTCAGTTTAGGTGGCAGTCCCATTTTCCCAGCCCAGGTCAGTGGCCCTGTCCTGTTTGCCTGGCCCACTGGGTTGTTAAGCTCACCCCCTAAGCTCTGGGCATTGATCCCATTCTCCTGGCTCACTGAGGCGGTAATCTTACCCCCTGGAACAGAGGTGGTGGTCATGCTTTGAAACCTAGGTGGTAGCCACCCTCTGAAACCAAGAAAGTGGTGACCCAGGGCCCCAGAATAATACCAGCAGTTCTGTTGGTATTAGAGGAGCTCTCTGAGCTGCTCCTGGGATCATTCTTTCCTTTTCTTGGAGAGAAATAGACAGATATCATAGCCAAGAAACTCCATCACCCATTTCCTGCCTATAGAATTCCAGGAGGCAAACAGCTGTCCTTCATCTCACTCTCTCTTTGCCCCCTTCAGTCTAAGTTGACATAGTTGCTTAGGTCACACACCTAATCTCTTTAGCAAATAGTTGCCCAGCCACACCCTTGATGTCTTTTCCAGAGCATGTTTTTGTTATTTTTATGATAGAATTTTACAAATCTTCTATTCTAGTTTCTTTTTGCACTGTTTATTCCTTAATTTATTTCTTTCCTCCCACATTTTACTATAAGCCACAAAGAGAAAACATGCTGTGCCTTCTAGAATTTGCTTAGAAATATCCTCAACCAAATATCCAAGTTCATCACTAAATGGTTCTAGTTTCCACAAAACATTTGACCATAATTCAGTCAAGTAGTTTGCCACTCCATAACAAGGGTAACTTTTCCTCTGGGTCCAATTAACATGTTCATCATTTCCTTTAAAGGCCTCACCAGATGCACATTTAATATCTACATTTTTAGCAACGTTCTGATCAAGATGGTAGATGCTTTCTCTACAGGTCTACTCACTTCTTTCTGAGCTTTTATCAGAATTGCATAATAGGCCCATGATTCTATCAATAATCTCTTCAAGGAAATCTAGGCTTTTACTATCAAGTGCCTCAAAACTCTTCCAGCCTCTACCCATCGCTCAATTCCAAAGCCCCTTCCACATGTTTAGTTATTTGCTAGAGTAGCACTTCGCTTCCTGGCACCAAATTCTATCTTAGCTTCCTAGGGCTATCATAACAAAATATCATAAGGGTGGCTTTAAAAACAAACATTTATTTTCTCACAGTTCTGGAGGCTGGAAGCCCAAATTCAGGGAATTGTAGAACTATGCTCTCTCTCTTTGCTGACTCTAT
Organism: Trichechus manatus latirostris; assembly: GCF_000243295.1. Lineage (NCBI taxonomy): Eukaryota > Metazoa > Chordata > Mammalia > Sirenia > Trichechidae > Trichechus > Trichechus manatus. The sequence goes on along the minus strand of NW_004443954.1, from coordinate 22,287,252 downwards.
GGAAAGATCTTTCTTTGTCTCTTTCAGATTCTTATAGCTCTGAGTATTTCTTGGCATTCTTTGGCTTTTAGCTAGATCCTCACATGCTCTCTTCCCCCTGTGTGTAACTCTGTTTCCACGTCTGTCCTCTTTTATATCAGTGATACAGAACTGGGATCCATCCTATTCCGGTATAACTTCATTAACATAACTGATAATATCTTCAGGAAAGACCCTATTTCCCCTAACAAATTCTCATTCACAGGTACAAAGGTTAGGATTTCAACATATCTTCTTGACGGACACAATTAAATCCATAACAATATGCATATATGTGTCAAATATAAAACATGATTGTAATCATAATTTTCATGCCTTGTTTTCATTCATTCAATTTTGTCTTGGGAGTGAATTCGTATATCACTAGTAGCTCAACAAAAAAATTACTTTAAATTATTGCATAATATCCAACTGTGTAATTCATTTAGTCACAGTGAATTTTTGCCATTTTCCTGTTTGACATTTAGGTTATTTTAATTTTGTTTTTTACTATTATAAATGATGCTCTCAGGATCAGTTCAGGATTTCTTGCATCTCTGAATTTTTCCTAATATATTTTTAGAAGTGGAATACTGGATCAAAAAGTAGGAACAGAGGGGTGCCCTAGGCAGATGCACCACGCCATCCCTCTGCAGCAAAGACTCGAAAAAGTAAGTAAAACAGACACAAACATCAATCCTGAACCCTAAGCATCAAAAGAAGGGATAAAGAACTAGATCAAACACTGAATGGAAGAATAAACTGACAGAAAACAGAGAACGAGGAGTGCCAACTAACACCGCACAGCATGGCCATCTTAAAACACAGCCAGCCGTGACCCTGGTAGGAGACAGAGTGTAACGGGACCCTACGAATGCCAGTAAATTTCCATTAGTCTTCAAACTAGCCCCAGCCAGATTTGGCCCGCTCCGCATGCACAGAAGGGCCAGCTGTGACTGCTAACTGACCTCATTAGAGGATGCAGCAACAGGAGGAATGAATCAGAACGAAAATCATCACCCAGACCCTATTCCGAAGTGAAAGGTCTGACAAGAATCACGTCAGCTCCTGTTTCCTGGTCACCGTTTAGAATTTTCCCTCCCCAGTACACCTGCGCAGCCACCATATTGCTGCCCAAATCACATATAAACCCCGCTTCCCAGTAGCTCAGGGAGCCGGATCTGAGGAACTTCCTCCTGGTTCCTTGCTCTGAGCATTGCAGTGAAGTTGCTTTCTCTTTCTCAGAGACCATTGTCCAGATAATTGGCAAGTCTGAGTGCACCAGGTAAGGACCACCTTCTAGGGTTTGGTAACAAGAGCACACCCAGTAACCAGAGAAACATGCTTTGCCACCCCTCACCCTTCTGCTAAGTAGCAGCCTGGCAGCCCCGACTGCAGGGTCCACAATAGCAGCCCAGTCACCTGGCCCACCTCCCCTCCTCTCACCATGTGGATTTTTTTTCTCTTTATGCTTTTCTTTTTCTTTCTTTCTCTCTACCACCTACCCACATATGCCAACTCCCCTTCTTTCCCTGAAGCCCCTGGGTTCACCCTGTCACCAGTCACCAGCCTCCAAAGCACTGTCATTTTTTCCTTTCACTTTCTTTTCTATTTCCCTCCTACCTAGCCCTCTATGCCACCTTCCCCCCTCCAACGAACCCCAGTATCTGCCCCTTTCCCACCCACCAGCTGCTGCTGTGCAGTACCCTTTTTTTTCTAACTTTTCTTTCTCCCTACCACCTAGCACAGGACGCCACTCCCTCCCCCTTCCTGATAGCCCTAGCCACACCACTGTGGGTAAAGCACCCCCAGCTATTAGGCCCACAGTACACCAGAACTGCACTGCCCCTCCATCCCACCACTCGACCAGCTGCTGAATGGTGGGAAGTGAGCCATGGTGGGAAGTGAGCCAGTACCACTCCCCATTAGACACCGCTGCCCATCTGATGAGGGGTAGGAACACTCCCACACTGCTGGACCAACATCAGGAGGCAGACAGTGCCTGCCCAGTCTACCCTCAGCCGTCTCACCAAACCAGTGTACAGTGAATCATGCTCACCCTGCCTGCTGCTGCCCTACTCACCTGGACAAGGTAGTGAGAGTTAGCATACCCACAGACAAGCAAGCAGCAAAGCACACTCAGTCCATCTGCCCTAACATATCAAAACAAAACAAAAAGGCAAAATGAAAACAATGAACATGCAATCAATATATAAAGAAAATAATACCTTAATATCTCAGAGATAGACAATATCACAGCATATAAAAAAGCAGGACAAGATGACTTCAACAAGTGACCAAAATAAGGAATCAGATAACCTTCTGGTAGAAGAAAAGGCAATGAAACTCCCTATATGGAATTCAAAAGACTAATATTTAGGGATTTCCAAGAGGTTTAGGAAAGAGATCAAGGAAAAAATAAACAAACTCATGGAAAACACAGACAAAACTAACAAAAACATAGCCAAAATTAAAAGGAGGGAAAAAAAAAGACAAAGCAATAAAAGAATTCAGGAAAATAATATAAGAACAAAACATCAAAATAAATAATTAGAAATCATACAAAAATAGCAAATGTTGGAGAGGCTGCAGGGAGATTGGAACTCTTATGCACTGCTGGTGGGAATGCAAAATGATACAACCATTTTGGAAACGATGTGGCACTTCCTTAAAAAGCTGGAAATAGAAATACCATATGATCCAATAATTCCACTCCTAGGAATGTATCCTAGAGAAATAAGAGCCTTCACACGAACAGACATATGCACACCCATGTTCGTTGTAGCATTATTCACAATTGCAAAAAGATGGAACCAACTTAAGTGCCCATCAACAGACGAATGCATAAACAAATTATGGTACATACACACAATGGATAAAGAACAGTGATGAATCTACAGAACATCTCACAGTGTGGATGAATCTGAAAGGCATTATGCTGAGTGAAATGTCAATCATAAAAGGGCAAATATTGTATGAAACAAATATTATTAAAAAAAAACAAGAAAAGGTTTATACACAGAAAAAAACAATCTTTGATGGTTATGAGGGAGGGGAAGGGTAGGGAGGGGAAATCACAAACTAGATAGCAGACAAGTGTTAACTTTAGTGAAGGGAAAGACAACATACAATAAAGCGGAAGTCAGCACAACTTGACCAAGGCAAAGTCATAGAAGCTTCCTAGACACATCTGAACACCTTGAGGGACTGAGTTACTGGAGCTGAAGGCTGGGGACCATAGTCTTGGCGGACATCTAGGTCAATTGCCTAACATAGTTCATAAAGAAAATGTTCTTCATCCTACTTTGTTGAGTAGCATCTGGGGTATTAAAAGCTTGTGAGCAGCCATCTAAGATTTATTGGCTCCATGCGATCCGGAGCAAAGGAGAATGAACAAAACCAAAGACACAAGGAAAATATTAGTCCAAAGGGCTAATGAACCACATGAGCCACAGCTTCCACCAGCCTGAGCCCTGAAGAACTAGATGGTGCTTGGCTGCCACCACCAACTGCTCAACAGGGATAACAATAGAGGGTCCTGGAGAGAGAAAAACATAGAACAAAATTCAAATTCACAAAAAAAGACCAGACTTACTCATCTGACAGTGACTGGAGGAACCCCCAAGACTATGTATGGCCTGTTAGCTAACTCAGAACTGAAGCCACTCCTGAAGTCTACCTTTCAGCCAAAGATTAGACAGGCCTATAAAACAACAGTAACACATGTGAGGAAAGTGCTTCTTAGTTCAGTCAAGTATACAAGACCAAATGGGCAATTTCTTCCCAAAAGCAAAGACGAGAAGGCAGGAAGGGACAGGTAAACTGGACGAATGGACACCGGGAGCCAGAGGTAGAAAGAGAAACAGGGCTGACACATTGCAGGGACTGCAACCAATGTCACAAAACAATTTGTGTATAAATTTTTGAATGAGAATTAATTTGCACTGTAAATTTTCATATAAAACACAATAACATTAAAAAAATAAAAATAGGAATATTTTAAGTTCTTGATCTGCTTAGTAAGCCAAAAGGTTCTCCACTTTAGTTTTCTATTTGTATTGTACGAATTTCTGTCTTTTGTTGTTAGTTGCCATCAAGTCGATTCTGACTCATGATGACCCCATGTGTGGTGCAAATGATTAAGTGCTTGACTACTAGCCAAAAAGGTCAGAGGTTCAAATTCAGAGGTGCTTCGAAAGACAGGCCTGGCTGCTTCTGAAAGGTCACAGCCTTGAAAACCCTATGTAGCAGTTCTACTCTACACACATGGGATCACCATGAGTCAATTTTTGTCTACACCTGCTCTAATACTATCATTGTTTTAAAAATATTTCCCAATTTGTTAGGTCAAAAAAGTTATCTTCTTGATAGGCTATTCAAAGAGGACTTCTCTTCTGTGAGAAGTGTAGAGGGAGCAGGCAGTGAGTTTTCCAGGGCACAAATTGGAACCAACTTTATCCCCTTCCTCTGCTTCAGCGTTCCCAGCTAAGAAGTTTCCCCATTAAACTCTGTATTCCATGCTATAAATAGGGGTGAAAAACAGCACAGTACTTAAGCCCAGATTTTTGACGGAGCCATGCCCCTGCCCAAGGTGTCCTTGAACTTTGCTTTAATTTTGAGCTTAATACTAAAATGTAGAAATGCTAAGGACAGTCAGTTTAGTTCATTGCGTATCCCCAGTAAGTAGTAACTAATGGATTTTAACATAGAAAATTATGTCATTATCAGACAGTTAATAATCTTAATAACCTAATTTATTTTAAAAGAACTCATAAGCCATCATCAAGAGCAGAAAAGATCTCAAAACAATTATACTAGAAGACATTAGGCTTTCCTTGTATCAAGTTACAGTGAACATCAATAATTTAAAATATCAGAAAGTATCAAAACCATTTAATCAGTGTTTTCAAACCCTCCGCCTTCTTCACTCTCCAAAACTTAATCAAACCAACAAGCAAGGAATTAAACAATAAAAATATACGCTAGTGCTGTGAACCAGTACCACACTGGATTCGTTTTATTTTCAATCTCTGAAATGGTCTTTCTGCAAGGAAACGGGCAGCCTGTTGTCACTCCATTTCTAATGGTTCTGGAGATTGATGATTTGTTTGCATCTCCAGGGTCATTATTTGCTCTTTTCCATTTCATTCCAGTCAGCTCTCACTTACTCCAAGGCTGCTCACCTTGTGTAGGGGTTAGCTAGGTCATTGTTCTGTTACATTTCCTCTTCTGTTGAAAATATCTTGCTCACTTCAGGGCTTGAGATTTTGTTTGCCAGTGTGCTAGAGCAAAGAACAAACAAGAAACCAGAAAGGACAAACATTAAAATAAACAGGTCTGTAAGCAATCTTCATTCCTATCTCTGATTATAAAAAGATTTCAGCTAACTTGCTCACTGGTTTGGATCCTATGAAGAATGCATGAATCTTCATCTGTCCGTCTATTGTTTATTAAATGTTAAATTCTAGGCAGGCTTTAAAAACCTTGATGGATCTAGCAACTCAATATTTACCCAAAAGTCACATGTGTCATATTTAATTGAGTGTAAAATGAGCATGACTGAGTCAGTCGTTTCTGCAAAGATCAGTTGGCCAGCTGGAATATAACAGTTCTACTTGTACAACAAAAATAACAACAAAAAATAAATTAGCCTATGGCTATCCAAAATGGTTAATTTGATTTAGTGAGGGGAATTATGGATTAATAGTAAAACCCATAAGAAACATGGTGGTTACTGTATAATTAGTAATTATGTGCCAGCCATAGCTTTTAGTTAAATTACTTAGACTATAATCAGGCAATAAATTCAGGACAACTTGGATTTGGCTTCAAAAACGCGGCATAATGCATGTAACTTGTACATGCCCACAACAACATTTTCTCCCATTTTGCTATGGCAGCTGAATTATCCTTCAACAGATCAATCTGTCTCTCACTTTTGCACACATTACACTGAAGTTGAGTAGACAGGAAAAGCCATCAGCCAGCACCCCCAGTCAGTGTGTACACAGATCCCACGAGAGCCTATTTCCTTCACTGTCATTACCCCGTCATGTGAACGACCATTACCTTCACTGGTCCATCTGCTCGGAACAGAGGGGGAAGAGAGATCAGTCATATATCTGCACCAGGCTTCTACTTCCTCCAGAAGGCAATGGTCTTTAACCATGTGGCGCATGTTGATAAAGAACAGATCTATTTGCATGACAAATTTCAGCTTCTGGGCAGTCCTTCAGGGCCATCTCCAGAGACAGCACCAGGTGTCCGCTGTATGTTTCCCCAGCAGCGATGAGGAGCACAGGCTTTGAAATCTCTGCACACGGGTTCAAATTGCAGCTCCCCTATCGAGGGCTCTGGTGCAAGTTACTCTCTCTGGGTTTCAGTCCTCTCATCTCTAAACTAAAAAAAAACCGTTGCTGTTGAGTCAATTCCGATTCATAGTGACCCCCTAGGATGGAGTAGAACTGCCCCATAGGGTTTCCAAGGAGCAGCTGGTGGATTCAAACTGCCGACCTTTTGGCTAGCAGTCATAGCTCTTAATCGGAATCGACTCAACAGTAACGAGTATCTCTAAACTAGAGGTTTATAAATCTGCCCTATGGAGCTGGAAATAGAGGCAAGTATCTTTGTGCAGGCGAGTGTGGGATCCAGTACCAGCCTGGGATCAAAGCCTGTTCTTCCACTTAGGATCAGGTCAATGGCAAGCATTTAACTTGCTTGCTCTCTCTGCTTTACTTCCTTGTCGTTAGAAGGACAATACACATACAGCGCCTCCACTGAGGGTCCTTGTGGCAATTCAATGGGCTAACAAAGGAAGATGCCTGGCTCAAAAGTGACTATATGAAGTATTGTTGTTGGTTGCCATCCAGTGGACTCTGACTTACAGCAACTGCATTTACAACAGAACAAAACATGGCCAGGTCCTGAGCCATCATCATAATCATTGGTACGCTCCAGTCCATTGTTCTGGCAACTGTGTGTTTTGAGTGCCTTCAACCTAGGGGGCTCATCTTCCAGCACTATATTGGACAATATTATGTTTAGATCCATAGGGTTTTCATTGGCTGATTTTTGGAAGTAGATCACCAGACATTTCTTCCTTATCTCTTTTAGTCTGGAAGCTCTGCTGAAACCTATCCACCATTGGTAACCCTGCTGGTTTTTGAATATCAATGGCATAGGCTCTAGCATCATAGCAACATGCAAGCCACCACAGTGTGACAAAATGACAGACAGGTAGTGGGTATGAAGTGCTAGCAACTATTATTATAACATTTTTGTGAAGATCAAATGAGATGAATTAATTTTAAAAATTAGAACAGTGCCCAGCACATAGAAAGTACTCAGAGAAGGTGGCAGTTATTATTTTATTGTTATCCCTTTAAATGCTGTTTTATACGAACTATTTCATTCTGACCTAGCAGAGATTTATTTGTTGCTTGACTACTGGGTAAAATTGTAGCTGCATAACTGGTTACCCTGAATGCAGAGTGTTATTTGAATCAAGCATAACAGTACTTGGGGCTAGATCGCCACCCCCACCCCCACCCCCTTTTTGGTTGATGCAGATTTAAACACAGTAGGCAGTAACATTCCTAAGTATTTTTGTGACTCCCAAGTGTGGTGGAGTCGTTTTGAGAATGTGAAATGCCCTGATGGGTGATAGAGCATCTGCTCTCTGCACGACTCCTCTGTGGGCTGCGAGCATAACGCTGACAGGCAAGGTGTTGTGTTTGTGTTTTTGTCTTTGTAACAAATTACTATAGCAATGTTGGCCTCTTAGGTCTCTGCTTATATTGGAGAGGAAGCAAAGATGGTTACTGAACAGGGACATCAGTTATGTTTACATATAGACCTTTGGACTTCATGCAAAGGACCAAGGAAAGCAGAAATCCTCTTTTTCTATAAGCTGAAGAGAATTTGGAGAGAGAAAATTCATACCATTGCCTTGTTCTTAAAGACACACCAAACCATAAGTCTTAATGGGATTTCCAGTAGTGAACTTCTAATTCATTCCCTTTGTTACTGCAGAAGCTTTGCCAATGAATATGTTCAATATGTAAATAATCAAAAGTGACATTCAACACTACCACTATATAATGGCTCCACAAGTTTAACAAGACATATTTAACCAAGCCAACAACGAAACATTTCTCCAAGTTATTTGGGTAGTTTATTATTACTTTCCTTTCATATTTTACAGATAATGGAAGTAAAGGCAATTTTTGGAGGGGAATGAGTGGTAACTAAGGAGCAAATAAATGATCTAATTAACCAGATAAGTGCAATAAACATCTGTTCTGTTTTTTTTCTGTATATAACTTCAAAAATATCTTCCTTAATTATAATTTCCTTATGGCTTCCTTATAATAAATTTTAATGCTTAAATATAAACTCTATTTTTTATGTTGTTCTATTCTCAGAAAAGCTATTCAGCAGCTTGTCAACATTTTCTGCATAATAACTATTGATTTTCCTAATATTGGTGATTAGATATGGTTGCTTTTCTTCTAGAATCTGAACAATAGATATTTTCTAAAAGCCTAGGGTCCTTCTATGATGCTCACCAACTAATCTTTAGGCATTTGTGCTGACTGCAGTGGGTGATGCAATGGGTAGTGGAGTGGAGGCTGTTGGTAAGCCTCTGGACTACCTTCATGGCCCATTAGTGGGACAGTCAGTCATCACAGATGGAGCATCTCTGCTAGGGCCAGACTTAGATTCTCACTAATTGAGTAAGTGATTAATTGAACCTGTAGAATGTGTCTCTTCATAACAAAAAACCACCTCTGTGTACCAAAAATACAATATTGATACAATACAAATATAATATTGATAAAGCAGAGCTTCAGACTAGTTTGTTCCAGTTCGAAACCCTGCTGAGAATCTGCATTTCTAACAGATTCCCAGGTGATGCTAATGCTGCTGGTTAGGGGCTAATTCTGAGAATCATTAGTAGAGCAATGGTTCTCAAAATTTCTCATATGTAAAAATCCCCTAGGAATCTTGTTAAAATGTAGATTGTGATTCAGGGTATCTGGGGTGGAAATGCAAATTCTCAGCAGGGGTTCGAACCAGAATGAACCAGTTCGAAGCCCTGCAATAAAGATAAATAAATACCAACAATGATACTCAACTTAGGAGAGTTGGAAAAGCACAGATGTAGGATTTATGTAGAATAAAGTTCATATCCCAGCTAGCTATCTTGAGCAGATTATTTAATTTCCTAAATTTTGCCTTCTAGTCTAAAAAAGGGCAATGACACTGCATAGAATTATTACAAAAATTAAGTGATTCTTGTATGTAAAGTGCCTCTTTGTTCCTTTAAATTAAAATAGCAACTAAAAGAACCAATAAACTGATTTCATTTCCAATTGAGTCAACTGTCCCCATGAGCCCCATTCATTGACATCGTCCCTCTACCAGCTATCAGCTCACCCTGGATTGAATATGAGATCCAATAACAAGCACCATAGCTGAGTTTGCATTCACCATGAATCAAAGGTCAAGAAGTGACCTATAACACCAAAGCATTCAGATGGCAGATCCATCCTGAATCATATTCAAGGTGGTACAGGCCTCAGAGAGAAGGCTTGGTCATCAGACTGGCAACTCTGATCTAATGTAAGTGTATGGTTCACAGATGGATTCCATTTAGATGATTCGAAATGATCTCCCAACTGTGGGCTATGCACCCTGGGGAGGGAATACTTAAGAGTCGATTGCATGTGGCCACTGAATCTGAGATGGCTTGAACAATGTTTTACCAATTATGTGCTACTTACTGCTTTTCAAATGCTGTCAAAACACAGAGAACAAAGAGATTTCAGCAACAGCACATAAGAAGCAATTACATTACTCAATAATAACTAATTAGAAAATACAGTAAAAATAAATCATCATATTTCCAATAGCAGCAAATACCATATGGTATCTGGGAATAAATCCAATAAAAGATTTGTAAGAATAGGGCTTCAGACCAGCTCTGCTGAGAATTTCCATTCCTAAACAAGTTCTCAGGCAATGCTAGTGCTGCTGGTTAGGGACCAATTCTGAGAACCACTAGTAGAGCAGTGGTTCTCAAAATTTATCATACATAAGAATCACCTGAGGATCTTGTTAAAATGTAAATTGTGATTCAGCATATTTAGGGTGGAAATGCAAATTCTCAGCAGAGGTTCCAACTGGAATGAACTAGTTTGAAGCCCTGGTAAGAACATCATAGAGAAAATTTTAAATCATTACTGAAAGATGTAAAAGAAGATCTGAATAAGTGAATTATAACATGCTCATGGATCAAAAGACTACATTGCAATGATATCATTTTTCCCCAAATCTATAAAATTAATGCAGTCACTAAAAAAATCCCAATAGAATTTCTTTTTTTTCTTTTTTTTTTTCTTTTATTTTATTGTGCTTTAGATGAAGGTTTACAGAACTAGCTTATCATTAAACAATTAGTGCGCATATTGTCTTGTGACATGGTTACAGCCCCACGACATGTCAACCCTCTCCCTTCTTGACCTTGAGTTCCCTATTACCAGCTTTCCTGTCCCCTCCTGCCTTCTAGTCGTTGCCTCTGGCTGGTGTGCCCCCTTTAGTCTCGTTTTATTTTATGAGCCTGTCTAATCTTTGGATGAAGGGTGAATCTCAGGAGTGACTTCGTTACTGAGCCAAAAGGGTGTTCAGGGGCAATACACTCGGGGTTTCTCCAGTCTCTGTTAGGCCGGTAAGTCTAGTCTTTTTTTGTCAGTTAAAATTTTTTTCTACATTTTCCAACAGAATTTCTTTTATTGAAGTTGACATGTTTACTCTAAAATTTACGTGGAAGAGTAAAGAGCCAAGACTAGTTACAACATTTTAAAGAAGAACAAGTTGAGAAAGTTTTCAGGTCAGATAAGACTAATTGTGAAGCTATAGTTATCAGGACAGTGTAAGGCAGATAAACAGGCAAACAGAATAGCTAGAGTGCAGAAACATATGAAAACAGATTACAAATCAGTGGGGAATGGAGGTAACATTTGATAAATAGTTCTAGAATCATTGCTTATTCATATAGAAAAACAAAGATTAGATCCCTTTATCATTCCAGACAGAAAAATAAATTCAACGTGTGTTAAACACCTAAAGTCCTAGAAGAGATACTGGAGACAATATAATATAGAAGGGAAGTATTTCTTAAGTAAGACACATATTAAACAAAACAAAACAAAACTCTATTATTTAAAAGTTCTGTTCAATAAATTATACCATAAACAACTTAAAAGCAAACTACAGACTGGGGGAACATGTTATGAAAACATATAACTTGATAGGATTATTATTCAGAATTTGTAAATGAATTTACATGGTAATCATGCACAGACAAATGACCAATAGAAAGTGGATAAAACCCAACCCAAACCCATTGCCATGGAGTTGATTCCAACTCATAGTGATCCTATAGGACAGAGTAGAACTGCCCCATAGAGTTTCCAAGGAGCAGCTGCTAGATTCGAACTGTGGACCTTTTGGTTAGCAGCCAAGCTCTTAACCACTGCACCACCAGGGCTCTGAATAGAGGATACCCATTGCCATGGAGTCACTTCCCAGATAGAGGATAGGAACAGGCAATTAATGGAAGGGAAACCTAAATATATTGTTAACATGTGACAATCTTACTACCCACTAAGTAGATGCAAATTAAAACAATCAGGTATAATTAGACTGTGATCAGATTGACAAAAACTTAAAAGGTTTATAATGCCAAGTTTTGGCAAGAAAGTGGAGAAGTGAACACATTTATCATACACGGCTTTTAGTAATGAAAATAGGAGCACTCACGTTGGAGCAAACTTTGACTACAAAGAGTTACATTTATAATGTCCAAATCCTAAGACCAGAAATTCCTCCTGCAGGAATATGTTACAGGGAAAATCTCTCACACATGCTCTAGGAGTCATGCACAAAAATGTTTATGGCAGCATTATTTTTAATACTGAACAAATGGAAACAATCTGTGTACATCAGAAGAAGAATAGATAATTAAATTGTGATACATTCAAGAAATGGAATCTATAACCAGAGTTAATGAAGTAGAGCTGTAAATATCAACATAGACGAATCTTAGAAATATGCCATTGAATTTAAAAAATAACAAGTTCTAGAAAAATGTGTTTTTAAAAATGTAAAACACTACATACTGTTTATAGATACACACATTTGTAGAAAAAGGTAAACTCATTTAGAGTAATTATAAATTCTAAATTGATGATGATGATAACCTCTGGAAGAGAAAGGGAATAGCTTTAGAGAAGAATACAGAGGAGCATCGAAATGTATCATTAAGATTTTGTATCTTTGAAGAACAAACCAAAGCTTATATGGCAAAAGATTTATCAAAATCTATTAAGATGTGATCAAGCTGGTGGTTCATGCCTGTTTTAAATTTGAAATATTTTATTTTTAATTCTAGAATTTTCATTTCTTTTCAATTTCCATATCTCTTCTGAAATTTTCCAGTCTTTTCCTATAGACTCTCTTACATATTTATCCTGTTCTTTTTTAGATCTTTGTCTAGTAATTTCGGTATCTGAGTTGTCTGTCAGTCTGTTTATGTTACGTTGTTGTTAGGTGTCATCAAGTTGGTACTGACTCATAGCGACCATATGCACAATGGAACAAAACTCTGCCCAGTCCTGTGCCATCCTCATAATCCTTTCTACGTTTGAGCCGATTGTTGCAGCCACTGTGTCAATCCATGTAATCAAGGGTCTTCCTCTTTTTTGCTGACCTTCTAACTTACCAGGCATGATGTCGTTCTCCAGGGACTGGTCCCTCGGAATAGTATGTTCAAATTACATGAGACGAAGTCTCATCATCCTCACTTCCAAGGAGCACTCTGGCTGTATTTCTTTCAAGACAGACTTGTTTGTTCTTCTGGCAGTCCATAGTACATTCAGTACTCTTCGGGAAAACCATAATTCAAAGGCATCAGTTCTTTTTCTGTCTTCCTTACTCATTGTCCAGCTTTTTAATGCATATGTGGTGATTGAAAATACCATGACATGGATCAGACGCACCTTAGTCCTCAAAGTGACATCTTTGTTTTTCAATACTTTAAAGAGGTCTTTTGCAGTAGATTTGCTGAATGCAATATATCGTTTGATTTTTTGACTGCTTCTTCCATGGACATTGATTGTGGATCCAAGTAAAATGAAATCCTTGACAAACTTCAATATTTTCTCCATTTATCATGATTTTGCTAATTGGTCTAGTGAGGTTTTTTGTTTTCTTTATGTTGAGGTGAAATCCATACTGGTTTATAGTCTTTGATGTTCATCAGTAAGTGCTTCAAGTCCTCTTTACCTTCAGGAAGCAAGGTTGTGTCAGCTCAAAGGCTCAAAGTCCATTAAATGGGGAAGAGACAGTCTTTTTAACAAATGGTGCTGGCAAAACTAGATGTCCATCTGTAAAAAAAAACGAAACAGGACCCATACCTCACATCATACAAAAAAAAAACCTAATTCTAAATGGATCAAGGACTTAAATATAAAACCCAAAACTATAAAGATCATGGAAGAAAAAATACAGTCAACATTAGGGGCCATAGTATATGACATAAACAACATACAAACCATAATTAACAATATACAAACACCAGAAGATAAGCTAGATAAGAGGGATCTCCTAAAAATTAAACACTTACACTCATCAATAGACTTCACCAAAAGAGTAAAAAGACAGCCTACAGACTAGGAAAAAAATTTTGGCTATGACAAATGTGATCAGTGTCTAATCTCTAAAATCTACAAGATACTGCAAAAACTCAACAACAAAAAGACAAATAATCCAATTAAAAAATTGGCAAAGGATATGAACAGACACTTCACCAAAGAAAATATTCAGGCAGCTAACGGATACATGATGAAATGCTCATGATCACTAGCCATTAGAGAAATGCAAGTCAAAACCACAATGAGATACCATCTCACCCCCGACATTACTGGCACAAATCAAAAAAACAGAAAATAACAAATGTTGAGGGTGCCGCAGGGAGATTGGAACTCCTATGCACTGCTAGTAGGAATGCAAGATGGTACAACCATTCTGAAAAACAACATGGCACTTTCTTAAAAAGTTAGAAATAGAAATACCATACAATCCAGCAATCCCACTCCTAGGAATATATCCTAGAGAAATAACAGCCATCGCAAGAATAGATATATGTACACCCATGTTCATTGCAGCATTATTTGCAATAGCAAAAAGATGGAAACAACCTAAGTGCCCATCAACAGACGAATGGATAAATAAACTAGGGTAGATACATAATGATAAAGAACAATGATGAATCCATGAAACATCTCACAACATGGATGACTCTGGAGGGCATTATGCTGAATGAAATAAGTCAATCACAAAAGGACAAATACTGTATGAGACCACTATTATAAAAGCGCAGAAAAATGTTTCCACACAGAAATAAGCAATCTTTGATGGTTACGAGGGAGGGAATAGGTGGGGAAGGAAAAACACTAACTAGATAGTAGATAAGTGGTAACTTTGGTGAAGGGTAAGACAGTACACAATTCTGGGGAAGTCAGCATAACTTGACCAGGGTAAAGTCATAGAAGCTTCACAGACACATCCAAATGCTCTGAGAGACTGAGCTACTGGGCTGAGGGCCAGGGACCATGATCTCGGGGGGCATCTAGCTCAACTGGCATAACATAGTCTATAAATAAAATGTTCTACATCCAATTGTGGTGAGTAGCGACTGTGGTCTTAAAAGCCTGTGAGCGGCCATCTAAGATACATCTACTAGTCCCACCCTAGCTGGAGCAAAGGAGAATGAAGAAGCCCAAAGATATAAAGGAAAGATTAGTCCAAAGGACTAATGGACCACAATTACTACAACCTCCACCACACTGAGCCCAGAACAACTAGATGATACTCACCAGAGGCTGCTCTGGCAAGGATGACAATAGAGTGGGGAAAAATATAGAACAAAACTCAGATTCACACACACACACACACACACACACACACACACACACACACACACAGACCAGGCTTGCTGGTCTGACAGAGACTGGAGAAACCCCGAGGGTATGGCCCCCGGACACCCTTTTAACTTTGTACTGAAGTCATTCCTGAGGTTCACCCTTCAGCCGAAGATTAGATAGATCTATAGGGCCAACAATAACAAATGTGCAGGATGTGCTTCATAATTCAATTATGTATATGAGACTAATGGGCACACCAGCCCAAAAGCAAGGACAAGAAAGCAGGAAGGGACAGGAAAACTGAAGAAAGAATCAACAACAACAAAAAAGGTTGTGTCATCTGCACACGCAGGTTGTTAAGAAGTCTTCCTCCAAAAATCCTTGCGCCACATTCTTCATATAGTCCAGCTTCACGGATTATTTGCTCAGCATGCTTCAAAATGTTATCCATAATTTGTTATGATCTACACAGTGGAATGCCTTTGCATAGTCAATAAAACACAGGTAAACATCTTTCTGCTATTCTCTGCTTTCAACCAAGTTCCACCTGACATCAGGAACGATATCCCTCATTCAGGTCCTCTTCTGAATCTGGCTTGAATCTCTGGCAGTTCCCTGTCAATGTACTGCTGCAACTGCTTTTGAATGATCTTCAGCAAAATTTTACTTGTGTGTGATATTAATGATATTGTTCAGTAATTTCCACATTCTGTTGGATCATTTTTCTTTGGAATGGGCCAAAATATGAATCTCTTCCAGTTGGTTGGCCAAGTCACTCTCTTACAAATTTCTTGGCCTAGAGTGAGCACCTCCAGAGCTGCATCTATTTTTTGAAACATCTCAATTGGTATTCCATCAATTCCTGGAGGCTTGTTTTTCAACAATGTCTTCAGTGCAGCTTGGACTTCTTCCTACAACACCATTCGTTCCTGATCATATGCTACTTCCTGAAAAGGTTGCACATTGACCAATTCTTTTTGGTACAGTGATTCTGTGTATACCTTCCATCTTCTTTTGATGCTTCTTGCATCATTTAATGTTTTGCCCATAGAATTATTCAATATTGCAACTGGAGGCTTGAATTTTTTCTTCAGTTCTTTCATCTTGAGAAATGCTGAGTGTGTCCTTCCCTTTTGATTTTCTAACTCCAGGTCTTTGCACATTTCATTATAACACTTCACTTTGTCTTCTCCAGCCGCCCTTTGGAATCTTCTGTTCAGTTCTTTTACTTCATCATTTCCTCTATTCCCTTTAGCTACTCTATGTTCAAGAGCAAGCTTCAGAGTCTCTTCCAACATCCATTGTGGTCTATTCTTTCTTTCCTGTATTTTTAATGACCTTTTGCTTTCTTCATGTATGATGTCCTTGATGTCATCCCACAACTCATCTGGTCTTCGGTCATTAGTGTTAGATGCATCAAATCTATTCTTGAGTTGGTCTCCAAGTCTCAGGTAGGATGTATTAAAGTTAATATTTTGGCTCTTGCACACTTGCTTTAATTTTCTTCAGCTTCAACTTGAACTTGCATATGAGCAATTGATGATATATTCCGCAGTCAGTCCCTGGTTTTGTTGTGACTGATGATATCGAGATTTTCCATCGTATCTTTTCACAGATATAGTAGATTTTGTTCCTGTGTTTTCCATCTGGTGAGGTCCATGTGTATAGTCACTGTTTATGTTGTTGAAAAAAGATATTTGCAGTGAATATTTTGTTGGTCTTACAAAATTCTATCATGCGATCTCTTGCATCGTTTCTATCACCAAGGCCATATTTTCCAACTACTGATCCTTCTTTGTTTCCAACTGTCTTCACCAGTAATTATCAATGCAGCTTGATCGCATGTTTGATCAATTTCAGACTGCAGAAGTTTGTAAAAATCATCAATTTCTTCATCTTTGGAGTTAGTGATTGGTTTGTAAATTTGAATGATAGTCATATTAACTGGTCTTCCTTTTAGGTGTATGAATACTATTCTATCACTAACAGCACTGTACTTTAGGATAGATCTTGAAATGTTCTTTTGGACAATGAATGCTATGCCATTTGTATTCAATTTGTCATTCCCGGCATAGTAGACTATATGATTGTCTGATTCAAAATGGCCAATACCAGTCCATTTCAGCTCACTAATGCCTAGGATATCAATCTTTATGCATTCTATTTCACTTTTGATGACTTTCAGTTTTCCTAGATTCATAAGTTGTACATTCTAGTTTATGATTATTAATGGATGTTTGCAATTGTTTCTTCCTGTTTTTAGTCATGCCACATCAGCAAATGAAGGTCCCGAAAGCTTTACTCCACCCACCTCATTAAGGTTTACTCTACTTTGAGGAGGCAGCTCCTCCCCAGTCATATTTTGAGTGCCTCCCAGCCTGAGGGGCTCATCTTCTGGCACGATATCAAGGTTCTGCTGCTATTCATAAGGTTTTAACTGGCTGATTTTTTTTTCGGAAGTAGGCCACTAGGTCCCTCTTCCTAGCCTGTCTTAGTCTGGAAGATACACTGAAACCTGTCCATTACAGGTGACCCCGCTGGTATTTGAAATGCCAGTGGAATAGCTTCCAACATTAAAGTAATACACAAGCCACCACAGTACAACAAATTGACAGTCTATTTCTAGCTACTTTTTTTTCTCTTGATTATGGGCCACATTTTCCTGCTTCTTCACCAATCTAGTGTTTTTTAGTGTATATTGTACATTATAGACGATATATTTTAGAAACTCTGGGTTTTGTTACCTCCTCTGAAGAGTGTTGAGTGTTGTTTTAGCAGGCAATTGAATTGCTGTCATATATTATTCAGTGAATGTAACCATACTTCATTGTAATAGTGGTTGGTTCCAGCACTGCAGCAGGGAAATTAAAAGTGAAGCTGCCACATCTTGTAGTGCCAGAAGGTAAGCATATACTCAAAAAGAAAAAAAAAACCTGGTTGAAAGAATCCAGGAGTCAATACAAAGAGAATCCCAATGGCCAGAACTGGAACAATTTGAGCAACAAAATCAATTATGATAGTGTTGGATTATAACTCGTAGAGTAAAATAGGTCTATTTTACCACAAGTCTGTACTGGTATAAATAAATAATTGAATAAATAAATACATGGGAGAAAAAAAGAAAGCTGTTCCTTACAGAAGAATTTTAATTAATAAATGTAGAAGGAATGAGGCAAATACATAATTACCATTAGGCAAATACACAGTAATAATCACTACAGCCAATATCCACCAATAAATACTGATATTCGTGTTCAAGGAGAAACAGAATGTATAGTCTCAAAGTATTTCACATATTAATTACAAGGGAAAAAATAGTAACATGATAGTGAAGAAACCCTGTGGACACCACCTCAACCAAGGGATCAAGGTTAACATCACCAGTAACAAGACATATAGACATCCTGTATCCTCTGATACAACTCATTGAGAAGGACACAACATCACTTCTGTGCCATTCTTGCCTAAAATGCACAATCTCAGTCTAATCATGAAAAAACATCAGACAAACGCAAACTGAGGAACATTCTACAAATGGCTGACCAGTAATTATCA
Organism: Trichechus manatus latirostris; assembly: GCF_000243295.1. NCBI lineage: Eukaryota > Metazoa > Chordata > Mammalia > Sirenia > Trichechidae > Trichechus > Trichechus manatus. The sequence continues at coordinate 22,268,692 of NW_004443954.1, read as the reverse complement.
GAAGTGTTAAGGTCATAAAAGACAAGGGAAGAATGAGGAATCGTCACTAATTGCAGGAATCTAAAAAGAGCAACTAAATGCATTGTGGGATCCTAGATTGGATCCTGGAACAGAAAAGAATATTCGTAGGAAAACTGGTGAAATTCTAATAAGGTCTGGTTTGTAGTTTAGTGAATAGTATTGTACCAATTTTAATTTTCTAGTTCTGATAATTGTACTATGATTATGTACGATGCTAGCATTAGGGGAAGGTGGGTGAAGTGTATATGGAACTGTCTGTACTATTTAAGAAGCCCTGGTGGCACAACAGTTAACTGGTTGGCTGCTAACCAAAAGGTTGGTGATTTGAAACCACCCAGTGGCTCCGCAGGAGAAAGATCTTGCAATTTGCTCCCATAAAGATTACAACCTAGAAAACCCAACAGGCAGTTTTATTCTGTCGCATAGGACACTATGAGTCAAAATCAGCTTGACGGCACCCAACAACAACAACTGTACTATTTAAAACTTTTCTATAAGTCTAAAATTATTTTTAAAAATAAATTAAAAAATTATTGGTTTATCACTTTGCTTATGTGGTATCATTTTTTAAGCTTTGTTAGAGTGGGCTTATTCTGGTTTTACCCCTAGTTTTAAGGTTTCAGCATTAGTCCTGGGATTAATTAGCACAAGTGTTTTCCAAAATGTATTTGAATTATAGCTATAAAATAGCAAACTTGTCCCCACCCCTAACTTGTGACCTTTTTGGAGTACCAGTAGAAGGTCTGAGGTATTGACAAAGCCTCTCTAACTTGATGGTACCTGAACCACATATTCTGTCTTCCAGCATCAGGCAGATGCTATTTGCAGCCAGTCTCCTGGAATTCTCACTTCATGAATGCAGTTCAGAGAGCAAAGGGTTTGAGGGGAATTTGTACACAGATATGGGGGCTCTCCCCTATGCGGAATCCTTTCTCCTGGGATTTCTTGCCTAAATTTCTCACTGCTCTGACAACTCTGGATTCTCACTGACTCTTCAGCCTACTGTGGAGGCTACTCTCCACTGGAGTGTGCCTCATGAGCTGGCCTCGGGAGAGCTGGATAAATGTACGTCTCCTCCAATCTCTGCCTATTTTTGTTGCCCTCTAATGCCTTCAAGCAGTTGTCTTTTTGTATTTTCTCCAGAGTTTATAATTGTTATGGAAAGGAGGGAGAGTTTTATATAAGCTACTCTGCCAGTACCAAGATACCAGAGTATAATAACTTTTTTTTAATGCTGACATATGTTTATATTTTAAAATATTAAACAATACAGTTATTGTCAGAATGCTGGTTGGTCTGAATGGTTTTCACACCCCAGGACAAAATGTCAGGTGGCTTTAATGTCTTCTTTGGCATTCCCATCTTCTTCTCAGCACCCTTTCCTTGGTCTACAGACATTCCTGGCCTTACCTTTAGATACATCTCGAGAACTCCATTTGTTTTCAGCTGGCTATTAATTTACTCAGCTAGACAATGAAAAAGAAAGACTGAAGAAGTAATGACACATATGAATTGTGGTGTTGGTGAAGAATATTGAATATATGGTGGACTTCCAGAAGAATAAACAAATTCAACTTGGAGGAAGTATAGCCAGAATGCTTCTTAAAACCAAGGATGGAGAAATTTCAGCTTCCTTACTGTGGACACGTCGTCAGGAAAGACCACTCACTAGAAAAGGACATCATGCTTGATAAAGAGGGTGAAGGAAAGCAAGGGAAATCCTCAATGAGATGGATTGATACAATAGCTGTAACAATCGGCTGAAACATATCAACAGTTGTAAGGATGGCAACAACCGATCAATGTTTTGTTGCATGCAGACTCGACAGCAACTAACAACATCAACAACAATAAATAATTTATCCAGTCCCTTCTTCTGTCTCCAACACATAGAAGACTCTCAATGAATATTTATTGAATGAAAGGATAAATGAATGAAGAGGAACAAAAAGATACTTCCTAAAGCAAAACTTTGGACACAGGACACCTGACCTGGCAACCCCAAGGCTTACTTCAAATTGCTGGCGCAATAAACAGTAACAGTTTGTTCTTTGAACTCCTGTCACTATTGAACTAATGTGATACCTACTCTATAAATTCTCTTTCCCTTGCTGTTCCTCTTAGTGGTTCACTCTTTTATTTATTTATTCTGATCTTTTATACAATGTCACCTCTTCCCTCCAAGAGGCCTCATAATCACCTTATCTAAAGGAACATTCCCTTGTGGTTATCTATCCCTTTCCTCTGATTCATCTTTTTCAACGTTAGCCCTACATTATATTGTATTGTATCGTATCATACCACATCTCATCACATCATATCAAATTATATCACATCATATTATATTGTGTTATATTATGGTCTTTCCCCTAGAATATAAGCAACAGAAGGGCAGGAACTTTGAATGTTTTCCATTGCTATATTTGCAGCACTGAGAGCAATACCTTGCACTCAGGAAGTGCTCAATGGCTATTTGTTAAATGTATAAATGGATATTCATAACAATCCTACAAGATTGTTATTTTTATCCTCAAGTGGCAGATCTGGGAATAAAACTCAGATCCTCTGTCTGCAAGCCCACTGCTGCTTCCAGAGCAAGTGGAGAGTGAAGTCAAGGGCAGGATGCTGGGACTAGGGGTGAGGGGAGTAGGAAGGGATAATATTTGGGCAGGTAGTTTTCCTCAGAGCCTCTTCAGCATGCTCCAGTTTCTTGTTTTGAGGCCCTCTGACTGGTCTTCCTTTCTAATCATATCTTATGCTAGGGGCATCCATATGAGGACCCTCAATTAGAAAATGGAGCTAGGTTAATCCATTAGTTTGGGATCCTCTCTTCCAACACCCCACTGCTGTTGAGTTGATTCTAACTCATAATGACCCCATAGGGTTTCCAAGGCTGTAAATTTCTATGGAAGCAGGCTGCCACATCTTTCTCTCTCTTCCAACAACACCCCCCCGTCTTTTGAGGGTAAGTTTTCTGAATTTGTTTGCTGAGCTTTCAGATTTTGAAAGCAAAACATTTAAGAAAAGCCCCTAAGAGTATAGGAACTAAATGAGATCAGCATACCTGAGCCATTTGTATCATTCAAAGTCCCACAATAAGACTGACTCCTTTATAGTAGGTTATTCTTTAAATAAATACCTATTTTCTCTGTTACTGGCTTCTGGGAGGACCAAAACTGAGAAAACATTTGGGAAGCAGTTCTAAATAATTTCTTTGGAAAGACCGAAATAACTAAAATGCAATGCATTTTATGTGTTAACTAAGTGAACTGGAGACAGAAGAGAGTCCCTTTTGAAGGCATTTCAAGAATTGCTCAAGAAATACACTCGATGAAGACGTTTCTGTAACACCTGTTTCTAGATCTATCATCAAAGTTTGCATATTAGCTGTGGCTTTGGGCATTTTAAATTCTGCAGTTACTAGGAACATAAACAAACAAACAAACAAAAAAACCAAACCCGTTACCGTCAAATCGATTCCGACTCATAGCAACCCTATAGCATGAGAAATACAATTTCAGTTTTTTACTGTGCACAGTCCAAATAGACTGAGGAAGTTAAGTTGGGTAAGAAGAAATGAGTCTGGCTGGGTTGTACAACTTAACTTGCTAATATCTTGCCTCAACCAGAAAAGCAATATGCAGGGAAATGATACCAGGGAAATGTCTTTTCTCTCCTCATATTTATCAGTAGGGACATTTCATGACTTGAGTGACAGTGCTGTCACTAAGGGGATGCAAGGAATGCGGATCACACCAGTTGACACCATCAGAGGTGGTGACACCCAAATGACTGTCTATGCAATTTTTATGCAGTGTTTCAGCAGAAATTTATTATTTTTTTATAAAAATATCCCTGTAGTTAGTTACGACAACTAAAACATTTTTTGTAAGCTCAGCTTACATGTACCAATACACCTACAAGGCTAAAACTCTATGCTAATTTACTTTTTAAACCTTCTAAAAGAGTTTGGCTGCTAACCAAAAGAAAAGGTCAGAAGTTCAAATCCACCAGGCACTCCTGGGAAATCCTATGGGGCAGTTCTACTCTGTCCTATAGGGTTGCTACAAGTAGGAATCGACTCAATGGCAATGGGTTAGGTTTTTTTTGTTTTTTTTTTTTTTGGTTTAACGTGCTCTAGTCAGAGCTGTCATTATTACCCAATTACAATGACGCTTTGACTCACATGGTTTCATCTGCATGCACTACAAGCACTCACGACAAGCACGCCCTGTTGTTACTGTTGCTGCTGGTGTTCTCATAGTAGCTGATTTTAGGAAATTTTCTGGTGTTTTAGCTTCAAATATTGTGGTAATTAGTATATGGTAATTATAGCAATAATTTTTTAAAAAATGAAGTAGTAATCAAAGGAAAAGAAGTAGTGATATGAGGGAATTACAGTTTACAAATAACATTAGTACAAAAAACATTAGTAAGGATTTTGTATGGTCTGGTACAGGAGGAGGTTCTTGTAGGGGTGACACCATGACCATGAGTTATCACACTGGGTGACACCAACCCAAGTGATGCCACCATTGAGTGATGATGTTTTAAGATATGTTTGTCAAAGTCCTTTCCTCTGATGCTGTCACAGCGGGTCAAAAATTACTTTCCCAACTTCTCACACATTTACCAGTTTTGCAACACAAAGTAAAGTGGTTGAATGGTTTATGTTGTGAGGAATGTGTTCTTTTTTCCTGCAGGTTTGAAACTCTATGGTCTTAGCTACAAGACAGCTGTCATTTCTATTAACTTTTTTTGCAAAGTTCTTTCCCAGAAATCAAAGACATGAATAAGCAAAATGCAAAAGTAACTATTTGCATAGTGCACTCCTATCTTCCTCAGGTTACAGCGCAGCTTCACTGTCTCTGCTTCACCAAGATGAGGGTACAAATGAGTGCCTGAAGGGGCCAGGCCCACACTGAGCAGGAGGAAAAGTGACTGATGGGACTGTGGGAGCGTGATCTCTATTCATAGGTAGCAGCTGCTACTCATGTCTAGTTGAGTCATGATGTCATTCTAGAATTTGGACTTGCCATTGCTAGATTTAGAGGTCCTTAGGTGGCACAAATGGTTTGCACTTGGATTGTAACCTAAAGGTTAGCAGTTTGAACCTATCCAGAGGCAACTTGGAAGAAAGGCTAGGCGATTTGTTTCCATAAAGATTACAGCCAAGAAATCCTTATGGAGCAGTTCTACTCTGTAACTCATGAGCTGGGGGCTGACTCTACCGCACAAAACAATGACTACAGCAACACCGCTAGATCTAGAGAGGCTTTGTTTTTGTTGTTAGCTGTTGTTGAGTTGGCCCTGACCCATGGCAATCCCATGCACAACGGAACAAAATTCTGCCCAGTCTTGCGCCTTCCCCATGATTGATTGGTAGTGGATCGAACCTTTGTGACCCATAGGATTTTCTTTGGCTGATTTTCAGAAGTAGATCACCGGGCCTTTCTTCTTAGTCAGTCTTCATCTGGAAACTTTGCTGAAACCTATTCAGTATTATAGCAACACACAAGCCTCCACCGACAGATGGGTGGTGGCTGAACATGAGGTGCATTGGCCAGAACTGAACCCTGGTTTCACTCATGGGAGGTAAGAATTCTACCACTGAACCACCACTGCCTCATTTAGAGAAGCTGGAAATCTGAATTTTCAAATATTAGCAACTAATTAAAAATGCAAAATATACAAATGGCCACAAAATACAGTGGCTACTAAACTATAAAATCCTATAAGAGTTCAATGCTTGATATATTGGTCTTCCACAGGCTCTATCCCCCTTCTCTGCCCCACATCTTAGCAAGCAGTCAAAGACAGGTGATAACCTGAGCTGTAGATTTCCCTGTCTGAGGCATACTGACTAGCTATCACCAGGAGCCCAACGCGGGGAGAGAGAGGAATAGAGGAACTGGGTAGAGCTGGGTGGGAAGCGAGTAAGGCTGTCCTCTGACAGGGTGCTTGAGAGTGGGCCTCAGCAATGCAATTTCTCGTCAGCACCAAGTTCAGGTGAGGCATTTGCACTCCCATTCAGGTACCAGCGCCTTTGAAGGAGATGTACCTCCTTGTCCTTGGGGTCATGAGAAAGTAAGTATAAAATATAACAATACACACACGCACACTCACAGCCAAAGACAAGCAGCACTTCTCAGGGGCAACGTGGACTAATCCTCATTATGGAAGAAAACCATTCTCCTCATTGGAATAAGATATTCCCAGCTGACCACCCCAGTGGAGGTGGGGCTTTACTCCTTAGAGCAGAGCTAGTTTACCTCTTCTCTTCTGCCAGTTCTCTGTTCCCTCCAGGTCTATTGGGGATTAAAAACGGGGTCCATTAAAGGCCATCTACCCCTTAAACCCTTAATGCGGATCACTTTGCTGGAAAAGTCCCAGGAGAGTCTTTGAAATTGTTATTTTCTTTTCTTTACTTTTCCAATTGAGTCAAATTCTTGGAAAGGGCTTTCCATAATTTTTGTACATAGAGAAAGGTCATTTCTAAGTAACTCCAAAGGGTTGGAGATAGAGTGGGTGTGTGACTTGTGAGTTTAGTTCCTCTAAAATTCTTAATATCAATTCTTTGTCAATAGAAAGAGAATCAAGATCATAAGTGGGGAATTCTGACATTTTTGTTTGCTTTCCTGTTTTTTTCCAGTTTTCTGCATTAATAAGACAATGATTTGTGAGAAGCTATAGGTATAATTTTTATTTGGAATTGAGATTAAAAATTATGATATTATATGTAGTTATATTTTGAAGCAATAATAAAAATGTGGAACATCATTTCTTTTCACAACTGCATGATTCTGTCTTTACACTCAATGGGAAGTATTACTGAATAGGCCTTTCACTTTCTACTTTTCAGTTCTATACATTTATAGAGGTATGTCCAGTAAGCAAAGGGCAGTTTTGTTTTTACAAATTTCCAAGTGTTCTCTCTCTGGGATAATTGGAAAAAAGACTATCTTTCTATTGACAAAGCAAGCATTGTGACCTAAGTTGTGATGACCCAGTGGTGCCTTGTGATATTTTTTGCACTGATATATATTCTGTGGTTAGAAGTTAACACCAAAGAGAACTGTACAGGCTTTGGGGCCAAAAAGACTAATATATGTCCTTATTTTGTCCTTACTAGCTTCAGGACCATTCAATTGATGCCAGAGTTGGGTTTCCCAGAAGGTGATTTGAGGCAGAGATTAGCATTGGAGTGTGTCTTAGTCATCTAGTACTGTTATAACAGAAATAACACAAATGAATGGCTTTAACAAACAGAAATTTATTCTCTCACAGTCTAGTAGGCTAGAAGTCCTAATTCAGAGTGCCAACTCCAGGGGAAGGCTTTCTCTCTCTGTTGGCTCTGGAGGAAGGTCCTTGTCATCAATCTTCCCCTGGTCAAGAAGCTTCTCAGCACAGTGACCCTGGGTCCAAAGGATGCACTATGCTCCCAGTGCTTCTTTCTTGGTGGTAAGAAATCCCCTGTCTCTCTGTTTGCTTCTCTCTTTTATATCTCAAAAGAGATTAACTCAAGTAGGTTAATCGTATAGATTGAGTCTATATAACTGCTGCTAATCCCATCTCATCAACATCATAGAGATAGGATTTACAACACATAGGAAAATCACATCAGATGACAAAATGGTGGACAATCACACAATACTGGGAATCATGACCTAGCTAAGTTGACAGATATTTTTAGGGGATACAATTCCATCCATGACAGGGTGTTATCAGGGAGTTCCCTTGGGATGAACAACTGTGGGAGCAAGAGGAAGGCACAGGACAAGCAGGAGAGAACTTGAGTTGCAAGGTTTTCCTGATAGCCCCAGATGATCTCACAGGAAGCTCAGGAATCAGACTGGTCTGCAGATTTTTCCCACATTGGGCCTTTCTACCCCCTTTTCACGCAGTCACTTGAGGCAGGCTACAAACTGGGAAAGCTGTGGCCTCTGAACGGGGGCAGCTCTCTGTACCTGAGGCTATCCCTGAAAGGTCTGCCACTGAAGGCCACCTACCAACAGCTCTCCCAACAGACAGGGCGAGTCATTCCTTGAAGGTGGACCTGGTGGGGAATCTCCGTGTCATCCCGTTGATGTCCCTGAGTTCTGTTGTCCTCACAAGTACTGTATAAAGACTGACACAATAATACCTGAAATATACATGGCACAGTGCTTGGAACCTCATAAACTCATCATAAACGTTAACTTTCCTTATTATTATTATTATTATTACTCAAAGGGTTAGGGTTGGGACAGGTATTCTCAAAGTTTGTTTATGCAGATAATGGGGCATTATATTAAGAAATATTGTGCACAAAAAGTATTTCTAGTCACTTCTTAGAGAAATTATAGATGCATCAGCTTCTTGATCACCTAGCATTTTATTGACCTAGAATTTTGTTTGCTTTGAGAGCCAAAATTCCAGGTGGAGTAGCTTCAACTAAGGAAGGAAGGCATTACCAATTAAAGATGCAAAGATACTGGGTGTCTCACAGAATCCTCAGACAGGAATGCACGTGGATTTTAAGAATAAATGGCACAAAAAGATATTAGGGTTTATTCTCTAACTTCATCTCTGTTTTTCCAAGCAGCAGCAGCAGTATTGAAAACTCATTTATGTATGCTTTATTCTCGTCTCTTGTACTGCAGATCACCTTTCTTCACCTTGGCCTCCCATGGCAGAAGACATGGTAGTGACAGCCTCTGAGCTTTGCACATCATACCCAGCATCCAAGCAGTTCTGAAATCCCTGGAAGAGTGACTGGTCTAACTTAGATCAGGTGTCCAGCTCTGGACCCACCAAGAATGGCCAAGGTCATATATCATGTAACTTTTTCTCTTGTCTTCTTCTTCTTTTTTTTTTTAATTTTATTGATAGATTGACACAGTGGCTGCAATAACGGGCTCAAGCATAAGAACAATTGTGAGGATGGTGCAGGACTGGGCAATGTTTTGTTCTGTTCTACATGGGATCTCTATGAGTCAGAACTGACTTGATAATACCTAAGAACAACAACATATATATTACAGAATTTGCCTTTACCATTTTTAAGTGTACAATTTAGTGACATTAATTACATTCATGATGTTGTACAACAATTACCACTATCTATTTTCAAGTTTTTTGTCACCCCAGAAAGAAACTCAGTGCCCATTAAGCAATAACTCCCATTTCCTCCTCCCCACAGCTCTTGGTAACCACTAATCTATTTTCTGTTTCTATGCATCTATTCTAGATATTTCATATAAATGAGGTCATACAATATGCATCCTTTTTTTGTCCGACTTATTTCATTCAGCATAATGCCTTTAAGCTCTATCTTTGTTGTAGCATGTATCGGAACTTCATTTCTCCTTATGGCTGAATAATATTCCATTGAAAGTATATACCACATTTTGTTTATCTGTTCATTTGTTGATGGACATGTGACCTTTTCTGCTTCACACATTGTATGATTAGGTTCAAGGGAGCAGTGGAGTCCCCAGTAAAAATGGAGATACCAGGCGGATGAAACAATAGGCAGCTACTGTACCTACAGAGTTAGTGAGAATGCTTGTTTTGGATTTACCTTAGAAGAATAAAGACAATTTGTATTACTGAATGAAAGCAGATATGGCTCAGAGGGTAACAGGACATATATCTGCTGACGAGAAGGTTCATCACTACATGTATTTTCTAAATAGAATAGGGAAGAAGAGCTGAAGTATCTCATTGCTCTGGGAAACCCTAATCATTTTATGTTACAGGGTTTTCCAGTCTGGAATTGACAGGTGCTACTAGATGCAAAAATAGCTCTTCAATACTTTTATGTTATTTCTGTGGTCCAAGTTTTAGAGGTGCGAGGTGTGGAGTCAGATTGCAGAAAACAGTTTGGCCTTTGTTCTCAATTCTTTCTAGCCAAACCAACACCTGAAGCTAAAGAGTGGGGGCTGACCAGACCAAGAGGGAGCACGTGCAGGTCCGGTGCTGACTACGCCTCACAAGGCATGATGTAATTTACCTCAGTGTGGTCAGGCCAATAAGACCCCTGATCCCTGAGGCTCAGAGGAGCTTCCTGGTTCTTGACCATGCATGGGAGGGAGTAGTCATCCCTCTTTGGGATATGGAAGCTCCACACTTGTGCTCCTCCCAGACCTTAACCTATACATCTCTTTACGTCTTATTTGGTTTTAATAAATCTGTAGTCATAAGTATGGTATACACTCTGTGAATTATGTGAGTCATTCCAGTGAATTAATGAACCCACAGGGGCAGTGAGAGCCAGTAGAGGCTGGCGTCTGCCTGTTTGATAGTTTGAAAGAGGGTGTCCTTCTAACATGAGCTCAGACCTAGCTCTGGGTGGCGAGGGCTGAAAGATGGTATTTATTTAACTTGTGAATTCTGGCCAAGCTCTGGGTGGCTGAAGCAGAGACAGTGTGCCACGTGAGCAGCTGGCGATAAGGACAGAGAAGTGTGAAGGTGAAAGAACTGGATACATTTCCACACTTTGGGAATTGGATTGATGCTGATCCTTATCACACAGTTAGTAATGAAGGTAAGAATTGCCCACCTTACTCCATGCTTAGTGCAAGAGGGTTAAACAAATACAGCCAAAGCCCAGTTCTCGATTCCCTTAACCTTGTAAAATATTACTCTACACTGTGAAGAGATATGATTTTGGCCAGAATATTAGACACTGAACAATGTAATTTTGTTTAGAAGCGTTTAGGGATGGAATATTCCAAAGCAGAAAATGTTTCATCAGTTATATATAATATTTAAGAAAGTGAATACAGAATGATATGCATTAGGCATAGTGCACACGCCTTCAAGATATTTTGCATACTCTCTCTGCCAGAATAATCAACTTTAATGAAAATTTGATCTTCCTGTTGTCATTTTCATTCTGAAAAGTTTCTTGAGGGAAAAATTCTAGTTCAACAACAGTTTATGAAAAGTGTTTCATAAACTCTCAAATAGCACTGCATTCTGAAATGATATAACATCTCTGTCAGCTCCAGGAGACTCACCTGAGTTGATGTGTTCACACTGATTTTCTGAGGCTAAGTGGAGCTACTTCTAAAGTTCGTATTTTCTGGGATTGCATAGCTATTCTCTTTTCTCAATTACATTTTCTGATATAATGCCACTATAACAATCCTAACGTCCTTGAAATTGTCAAGAATGAAAAAGATGAAAGAAAGAATTTTAAAAATGAACTTCTCTACGTTCGACATCCAATTCACCAATACGGGTGAATTTTCCCTCTCTAATAAGCAGCAAAAAGCAAAAAGAAGTAAAAGAGCTGAGCAGAAGATTCCGAAGGGCAGCTCAAGAAGATAAGGTAAAGTATTATAGGGAAATGTGCAAAGACCTGGAGTTAGAAAACCAAAAGGAAAGAACTCGCTCAGCATTTCTCAAGCTGAAAAAGCTGAAGAGAAAATTCAAGCCTCGAGTTGGAATATTGAGGGTCTCTATGGGCAAAATATTGGACAAAGCAGGAAGCATCAAAGAAGATGAAAGGAATACACAGAGTCACTGTACCAAAAAGAACTGGTCAATGTTCAACCATTTCAGGAGGTAGCACATGATCAATGTTACCAATGACACTGAAGAAAGAAGTCCAAGTTGCACTGAAGACACTGGCAAAATACAAGGCTCCAGGAATTGACAGAATACCAATTGAGATGTTTCAACAAATGGATGCAACGCTGGAGGTGCTCATTCATCTACGTCAAGAAATTTGGAAGAGAGCTCCCTGGTCAATTGACTGGAAGAGATCCATATTTGTGCCCATTCGAAAGAAAGGTGATCCAATGGAATGTGGAAATTATCGAACAATATCAATATCATACGCAAGTAAAATTTGCTGAAGATAATTCAAAAGTGATTGCAGTAGTACATCAACAGGGAACTGCCAGAAATTCAAGCCCGGATTCAGAAGAGGACATGGAAGGGATATCATTGCTTATGTCAGATGGATCTTGGCTGAAAGCAGAGAATACCAGAAAGATGTTTACTTGTGTTTTATTGACTATGCAAAGGCATTCGACTGTGTGGATCATAACAAATTGTGGATAACATTGTGAAGAATGGGAATTCCAGAACACTTAATTGTGCTCATGCGGAACCTGAGCATAGACCAAGAGGCAGTCTTTCGGGGGTGGGGACGCGGCCGCAGCGGTCCCCGCAGGTGACTGCACCCCTGGGGGACCTACAGGCCGTCCACGTGATGCCTGTGTTACAGCCTGGTGTAAACTCGCAACCTGGACGGTTTTCAACCCAGGAAGAGATCAGTCCTGCTATAGCAATTCAGGGGCTCTAGAGAGCCAGTGTTGGTGCTCAGCAGAGTTCACAGTGCCTAGTGGGAGGTGGATACCTGATAGAGCAGTAGCAGTACCTTTAAGAGCATTGAAGAACTGACACAGACATAAGAAGCTACCAGGCCAAAATCCAAGGGAAAGCCAAAATCCAGAGAGAAGCCACAACAACAAAGCCACTTTTGGCCTGAGGGGGACTGCAAAGAAGGTTGCTTTGGTTCCAAAGCAAAAAAAAAAAAAAAGAAGAAATTCACGTCTTCTCTGAGAATTTGTGACCTTACACTATACCTTCCTGTGGATTTGTAGTGTGGATTTATATCATCTGTGATCCAGAGAACCTGAATCCATGAACGTGTTTGAGGTGGTCCTGGACTAGACCTTCGCAGGAGCAAACACAAATCCTCCCTGAAGAAAGGTGCTACTGTAGGCTGAATAATAGCCCCCAAAGATACCCATACTCTACTCCGCAGAACTTGTGAATATGTTAACTTAGATGCCAAAAGGGACATTGCAGGTATGATCAAGTTAAGGATCTTGAAATGTTGAGATGATTCTGGATTATCCGGGGGGGGGGGGCAAAATAGCACACCCCATTGCCATTGAGTCAGTTCCGACTTATGGCGACTCTGTGGGACAGGGTGGAGCTGCCCCATAGGGTTTCCAATGAGCAACTGGTGGATTCGGACTGCTGACCTTTTGGTTGGCAGTCAGGTTCTTGATCACTGGGCCACCAGGGCTCCAGTATAAGCACAAAGGTCCTTATAAGAGGGGAGGCAGGAGGATCAGAGTCAGAAATACAAGATAGGATAAAGGAAGCAGACTTTGAAGTAATGCAAGGAAGGGGTCATGAGCCAAAGAATGCAGGCAGCCTCTGTTGTTAGGTGCCATTGAGTCGGTTCCAGCTCATAGTGACCCAATCCTACACCATTCTCACAGTTATCATGCTTGAGCCCATTGTTGCAGCCACTGTGTCAGTCCATCTTGTTGAGGGTCTTCCTCTTTTTCGCTGACACTCTGCTTTACCAAGCATGATGTCCTTCACCAGGGACTGGTCCCTCCTGATAACATGTCCAAAGTACATGAGACGAAGTCTCACCATCCTCGCTTCTAAGGAGCGTTCTGGCTGTACTTCCAAGATGAATTTGTTCATTCTTCTGGCAGTCCATGGTATGTTCAGTATTCTTTGCCAACACCATAATTCAAAGGCATCGATTCTTCTTCGATCTTCCTTATTCGTTGTCCAGCCTCTAGAAGTTGAAAAAGGAAATGAATTGGATTCTCCCCTGTGAAGGGCAGTCCTTCATACTTTCCTGGGGCCATGTCTTCCCTGTCCCTCCCCCTGCCACCATCTGTAGGCTTTGGAACAAACCACTGCCAACCGCTACTCCCGCCCTGACTCTGAAGCCTAATGGTTTGTCTAAATGTCAGCAGGGTTAAAGAGGTACAATCCTAGGCTTGGCACCAAGGTGTCTGACATCCCCTCTCCTAGGGCGGTCAGGCTGGGAAATTACATTGTGCTTCATGCAGTGGGTCACATAGATCCTAGTCACGTGAGCCTTGGGGTATAAAAATGGGCAGCTGGGGGACCTCATGGCCCCTCAGCTATGGTACTAGGTGGAGGCACGTGTAGCATAAGTGTTCAGCCCACCTAACCAGGTCTACCTGGTCGGGGGGACCAGCAGATGTAGGCCCCTTTTGTGTCTATTACCTGTGATGTCAAGTGGAGGCAGTTCTCTATCTCCACCAAGACAGCTTCTAGAAGATGGGGGGACCACTGTATTGTGTAATCTCTTAGTCCTTCGCTATGGTGCATAGCAGGGAGGGTGTACAACTTTTCCACCTCCACTGGACAGCTTTAAGCCAGGGGTACTGCTCCCCTGTTGTGTGTTGTCTGCTTCTTTTGTAAGTAATAAAATCCGCTTTCTAGGTGCTAACGTGTTCAGGCTCTGATCGGAAGAACGTGATATTTATGGAGGAATCACATTTAGTGCCCTTTGCTAATGGTCTCCTGTCTCATTAGAAATCTGGGACCAACTGTGAGCACCATGCAGTTTTGGTGTGTTTCATTGCATCCTCCAAAAATCTCTAAAAGGAACGCAGTCCTGCCAAAACCTTTCTTTTTAGACGTCTGACCTCTAGAACTGTAAGAGAATAAATCTGTGTTATTTTAAGTGGCTTTGTTTGTAGTAATTTGTTACAGCAGCAATAGGAAACTTATACAGGCACCTTCATCAAAGACCTCAGAATCCCCACAGATAATTTTCAAGATCAATGAGCCATACATGGTCAAAATACCAAGCACAGAAGGATGCAGGGCACAGTGGACGAAAACCAGCAGAAACAACAGAAGAAATAGATGAACGAAGTATTCAGATACAAGAATTATCAGACTCAAGTTAACAAACCATCTATGCCTAGTATGTTTAAAGAAATAAAAGATGTTTGAAATTTTCTATAGAGAATGTTACTGTGGTTAGTTGCCTTCGAGTCGATTCTTACTCATGGTGACCCCAAGTGTGTAGAGTGGAGCTGCTGCATAGAGCTTTCAAGGCTGTGACCTTCTTCTGAGGGTGCCTCTGGGTGGGTTTGAATCGTCAATCTTTAGGTTGGTGGTTGAGCTCAAACTCTTTGCACCGCTTAGGGATAGGTAGCTGTAAAACAGACCCAAAAGTGGCAAATTTAAAACTTTTAGAAATAAAAAAATAAAGTACACATAATAACCACAATTAAAACTCAATGAATGAGCTTATCAGCAGATTAGAGCCAGCTAAAGAAAGAATAAATGAATCAAAAAATAAGAAATTATCCAGAATATACCACATAATACAAAAAAATGATGCATTTTCATACAAACTATGAAAAAGAAGTTGAAAAACATGGGCTAAAGTGACAAGGTCTAATATACAGTTATTAGACTTTCAGAAGGAAAGAAAAGAGAATGGGACAGAGGCAATATTTGAAAAGATTATGGCTAAGAATTTTCTAGAATGATGAAATAAAACAATCCACAGACTGAAATAGAATAAATGGGATAAATAAAAAGAAATCACAATCTAAGTGTATCATAGTGAAAATGCAAAATGCCAAAGATAAAGGTAAAGTCTTAATGGAAGCCAGATGTTAAGAGTCACCTTCAAAAAAATAGCTGTTACACTTATGACTGATATTTCAGTAGTAACAATAGAAGCTAGAATATTTTCAGTTGTTCCTAAAGGAAAAATTTCCAGTATAGAATTCTGTATACCAAGAGAAAAATGTTTTGGGAACTGGAGGCAAAAAAAAAGATTTTGTAGAGACAGAAAACAGAGTTTATAACCAGCACACTTTTAATTTTTTTCAAGATGAAAGGAATTTACTAATTAAATAAAATTTAATTTTATTTTAATA